>NC_063164.1:76026799-76179299 GCF_023159225.1 Perognathus longimembris pacificus | reverse complement strand
CTCTTGGGCCTTTCTACTGTGACTACCCTGTGAGGATAGCAACAATAGTTCATTTTCACACTTCTGTTTGTCCATTATGTGGGCACACAAGAGGAGATAGTCTCATAATCCATCAAGTCTACTGCTTTTAGACTTTATAGACCCTAGAACTGTGAGAAAATATACCTCTGTCATTTATAAAATAGTCTCAAGTATTTTGTCATAATACAGAAAAAAAGAAGTTTATATAAAAAATAAGGATGGAAAGGAAGAGGACGAAAACTAATCTTGAGCATGTGTATTTTTCAGGTGCCATATTAAAAAAAATCTATATAGTAAAGCATGTAAATTAGGTTAAAATGTTCTATTTTGTAGAACAGGAAAGTTGAAGCCCATGGAGGTTAAGTAATTAAGATGGAAAAATCAGTTAGTAGTAAGATCAGGATATAAGACTGCACTTGCCGCTTGAGCCCATCTGTCATTGCATTAGAATTAAGACAAATATATATATATATACATAAAATCACCTTTTGATATCCTTTATAATTTTCCATGTTATATGAATTACTGAAATTGTTACATCTAAAAGTTTATCAAACAAAATAATAAAGATATTAGATAAATAACTAAAGAAAATGCATACCCATTTACCTTCTCTTATAAGATGCTTCTTAATTTTCCGTGACCTTAAATTAGTCTCATGGATGAAAATATGAGCAGCAAAGGAAAAATAGGAGAAAAATGAAGGAAGTGGTAACAATGTTCAACAAGACATGTACTCATTACCTTACTTATGTATGTAACCTTTCTGTACATCATCCTTACAATAAAATTAAGTTTAAAAAAGAATTATAAATGATCTTCTACTTCATTAATGTCAATAAATAGAAGAATTGTATAATAAAACATAACATCTCGGTGTTTTCAAACCATAAGTCATCAACTAGGAATGAGCTATTTCCTGTTTTTAATTTACTTTCTTAATTTTTAAAATATATCCCCACTCTACAACTCTAAGTTTGAAAAGAATGCCATGCCCATCCTTCTCCACAGGCATTACTCAGAATGTGGCTCATACTCAAAGCTTTAGGCTCGGAACCTGTGTAGTGCCTATGGCTTGGCTCTCTTCCTTGTATGGTCAACAGTCCTCACTTACAACTACTTGGCAAGACTGTGCAGATACTTCAGGATAAAGACAGCCCAAATCTACAATCAACTTGAATGCTATTAAGATTATACTATCTTTAAAATCAAAGAGTTTAACAATTTTTATAATGCCATTTTTCTATCTCCCAGCAATTTTTAATCAAAACATAATTTCTGAGTTATTGCAATCTCATGGGCTGTAGAACTGTGATTCAGGGAAGAACAGAGGATATCTTAGATAATGTGCAGGAAGACAGGGTAGCTGCAGAAGCATGTACCTCCATGGATACCCCTAGCTCCTCCATTCCTTCCTTTTTAAATCTTCCCTTCCTCAATGACTTGGTTAGTGGCTTGAGTATCCTTCTGTTTCAATTTCCCTAACAATATTTTATCAGGAGGATGATACTCATCTTACTAATTGCTAATTAACTAAGATTAATCCCTTAAGAATCCTTGACAATGTAAGTTAAAAAAAAAACCTCTCTCTCACACACACACACACGCACACACACATATGTACACACACACACACACACAAACTCACCTCTTATAGGGTAAATGCTTTCCTTCAATTTTGAGCTCAAGATTATACATATGAAATATATATAATTCAGATGTCAAGAGGCTCTTGATTGCTAAGGGAACATTTATAGCTCCTTATTAAGAGACCATTGCCTACTGAAAATTTCACAACCTCTCTCTGGTATAGAAAAGTGCTAACAATAGCTGATTTAAAGGTTACATACCACCTAACCACAAGCTTTCAACAAATTACTGCAGAAATAACGAATCATTATTTAGGTTATAAAACCTAAATAAATAAAGCAGATATTTACTAAGTTTCATTTCTCTAACCAGTGGATTATTGACAATTACGAAAATTTTGCTACTTCCTGGATTTTGAAAAGGGAGAAAGGTTTATGCAGTAGTGATAAACTACAATTTATTGTAAGACTCAGTTATTGTTAACATATATGAGGATCATCAATTAGAAAATAAAAATCGAATTAAACTAAATAAACCTCTCCACTATTAAAAAAACATTTTGGACAGACATGGTTGATATAGAAGTTATATCACTTGAACCACATGGAGTTTTCTGACCCTATGAGGTTATCCTTGAGCAGGGTGAAGGAAAGAAATCCAACATGGTGAGCACATATATTTTTAAAGAATTCTACTCATTTTATATTTATCTTCTAAACCAATTGTCTGTATTATGACAATTGGGTATGAACATTATCTATGTTTAATAGTTTTATTTATATATGTGTATATATACATATATATATTTTTTTTTTTTTTGCCAGTCCTGGAGCTTGGACTCACGGCCTAACCACTGTCCCTGACTTCTTTGTGCTCAAGGCTAGCACTCTACCACTTGAGCCACAGCGCCACTTCTAACTTTTTCTGTGTCTGTGGTGCTGAGAATTGAACCCAGGGCTTCGTGCATGCAAGGCAAGCACTCTACCACTAAGCCATATTCCCAGCACTAGTTTATAATTTTACATTTGACTATATCTGGTAAATATTTATATCTTTCCTATGAAGAAGTATAAAAGCAGAAATATAAAAGAAGTATAAAAGATTCTAGATTTCCACTATGCCAAAAGCAGGAACACAGCAATATTTTTGTTTTTAACAACAACAAAAACAGCTATCCTATTCCTACAACCCCTAAAACACAGATCTCAAACAAATGAAAGTGTATGAGTCTACCTATTTGTTTAATGCACAAAAATTTACTCTTGGAAACATCCTCCAAATAAAAGACATCAGGAAGCCTTCAGTGGAATCAAGTGTGCTAGCAAACTTACCCAGATTGTTCATTAGAATTAAGTCCAATGGCTATGTCTTCAATAGCCTTCTAAGGAGATGATGGTACAAGTTAGGTAAGTCAGCATGTTGTAGTACCCTTGAAATTCACCAATAGCCTCATTAAATACTAAGTCAAAATTTCTCATAGAGGAAGATATTATTTTGCATCTTTGACCTTCTATCTACCTACTTCCTGGAGAAAGAAAATAAGGAAAGCAGAGAAAAGATGAGGCATTCTCATACCTGGAACCTAGCGAAGAAATATCACAAACTTGCATGCCAGGGACAAGGCATGATGAACTCCAGCTCTGAATCATATTGAATCAGGTTCAATTCAGGACATAAAATGAAATGAAAAGCCCAAACTAATTAGATCGTAATGAGCAGTTCATATGCCTTATGTTGTTTTATCACATGCAGTAGGTGCTGTAGCCCTACATTGAATGACTTCAAGCAAGTCATCAGTTTGTACTGTGTTCAAGAATGCTAATCAGAAGGAAAAGGGTCTTTTTATGACATGCTTGAAGAAAACAGGATTGATGGTAGTTTCTTGATCATAGCTTTGCCAGTAGAATAGCTTTATCTCTATTAAAGTTTGTTTCTGGAAAGCATACAGTGTCCTAATGAGACAGGCAGAAATAAAGTATCAGTAAAATTGCTGAAGTTGAAGTGTCATGTAACAAGTTGGGAACTGAGAGTCTGAAGAATCAGAGTCTCGGTTTGAATTTCAAATGTGAGCAACAGGTACCATCGTGGTTTCCTTCTTATATTTCAGTGACCATGTTACTGCTTAGTAAATTTCTGACATCTAGTGAACTTAATAACACAATACTTGTGTTACAGGATGTCTCATTTTAAAAAAAAGAGCCCACAGTTTTCTTTTCCTTTCTTTTAATTTTTTTTACTATTTTTTAAAAAAAATATTGTAAAGGTGAGGTATAGAGGTGTTACAGTTGCAAAGTTAGGTAGTGAGCATATTTCTTTTTTAACAGTATCACCTCTTCCCTTGTTTTCACAGTTTCCCTCCCCTTCCCCACAAGTTGCATAGTTCATTTTCAACATAGTGTCTAGTGAGTATCACTGCTGAATTAGTTCATCCTTTGTGCCATGATTTCTCTGCCTCCCCTTACCCTCGCCAAATCAGATAAACTTAATATGCAAGAGAAAAAAGTATAAAAATCAAAAACAATGACAAAATGGAGAAAACAAAAAAAACAGAAAAAGTAAAATTAAAAAGACTCCTATTTTCATTTCTTGGAGTTCATTTTGATAAGCATCCTTTTATATGATCATATGCACATGGCCATTGAGCCCTTATGATCCTCTCCTAAGAATATCCTCCTTTGGTTTCACTGTGTAATATTTACAGACTTGTTTAATTTATCATGTCCAAGTGTAATCTTTTGTCTTTTACCATCCATTGTTTTTACTTGTAGATTTATAGGTATATTCTAATTGTTACAAATGAGGGAAACTACACAACCTATGTTTTGGGGGGTCTGAGCCTACAGTTTTCTTAAGGTGATTTTCATTTTGTCATGGCCTTGAATGAATAAAATTAAACTAAATAATAGAGAAAGATGAACGAAAACAAATCTGTTTTACATGTTGGTGCAAGTTATTTACCCATCCTCTGTCTGTTTTGCATTTCTCAGGACTGCATTTCCCAAAGAGCAGCACCAACTGGAATTTGGAGGGTTTGGCAGAATCCTGAAAAGAGAAAAGGGGTGATGCCTTATGTATTTTATCTTCTTTGACCTACACTTTTGTCAATATCTTTATCTTCTCTATGGTTCAAATTCCCATTGGAGTAGTCCCTCCTGCAGTGGTTAGAGCTATAACAGCAAAGTGCCCACCAGGGATCTAGTACTCAGAAGGGGGTTCTCATTTCTGAGCTCTGAGAAGAATACCTTTGTGGATGTTGTAGCAACTTTCTGCTGTTTCTGTTTTGGTAATTTTCTCATCTTTGCCTTATCAACACTTGAATTGTTTGTGTAACCAACTCCCTTTATAAAGTTGCACTTGCTTGAAATATGTACTGTGGTTTCTGTTTTCCTGGAGAATGAGTGATAGACTGATCCTCCTTAGAAATGGACTTCTGAGGAGTTGTATTTCCTTTGAAACATTCTTCATGATCAGGTGTCCAAAGGAAGAAGAATGAGGGAAGAAAAGATTTCTAAAGAAAAAGCTTTATATGAACTCCCTATATCAAAAATCTCTCACACTACAGGTATTTGTAGTCCTAGTGCAACTTTCCTTTAAAATGGTGAAAATTTGGAGTCCTTGAACATTTGAATGTCTACTACATACTTCTAACTTTCTGCAGGCTTTCCCTAAGCAATATTGTTACCGTTACTTCACTGTACATTAATTTCCTATAAAAATTACATTTCTTATATTAATACTCAGCATCATACATTGGGATGTTTGATGTAACCAAACCAAACTTCTGACTGTATGCTAGTCTGATCACCAGACTAAATTTCTAACAACATACTAGTAAAATTCTCCTAGAACAAATTTTGTGGTAGCAATGAATAAAAGTTGTGTTTTATGACCGTAGGCACTGTGAGATATATTCTAGTTAAGAAAAGAAAAACATTACCCCACCACCACTCATTTTTTTCCAGCCCATTGCCTTCTAGAAAACCTAAGCCAACCAGAGGTTTATTTGTGATTTAAAAAGAAAAACTCAGTAAATATTTAGCCTCTCCTTAATTGTCCTTTCTAATACTAAATATGTACATTTCCATATAGTTGGAATTTTCTCTTAGTGACTTGGAAAGTATAAATTATATTTGCCCTCAAGTCTCTGAGGTTCTGCAGACACATTAAATTGTGTTAGAAGGCTGCAGTTTGGTTATTAACAATCAATAGTGGTTTTCATCATCAATGCTACTACTTACTGGTACTGCAGTTACTTCACATTTATATTTTAAAAACTAATGCAGAATTCATTGTATATACCACAAAATTAAGAAAAGTAAGGAAAGGAGTGGGTCAAAGGGGTATGAGAATGTTGAAGGGGGCAACACTGATCAAGATGCATTGTATTCATAAACTGCTTTGTAGAACAGCATCTCCATTGTACACTACTTAAAGATAATAAAATTTTCCCTTCTTTTAGGAAAGGAAGAATGGCTCAGATACCTTTTTTTATAAGAATAGCAAGATAGAATAAAACTGTAAATAATTGAGCATTTGAAAAATAAAATAAAATATGAATGCAAGAAGCCCTTCATCATTTGCTAACACCAAAATTTTTATAGTTCCAAAAGCCTATTTTCAAACTGTCTCACAAAAGAATCATTTAGTATGTCACAAGACCCAAAGAGGTCATCATGACAAATTATTCCAAAAATGCAAGCATTAAAGAATCATACACCTCTACTGTAATAAGATGAGTTGGCCAACTACTGTTTCCCATGAGGAATCATTAAATTCCATCTTGTAAGTAAGATTGACAACACCATAGTTAGCATTTCCCAGCTTAATTTTTGCTGAGCCTCTGTCTCGCAATTGAATTTATTTTTACTAGTAAAAAGTAGTAAGCAAATATAAAGTAGTACAAATATGAAAATTGTATGTCAATTGGGTAATTGTCTTGATATATGTACCCTCTGTGAAATGTTTAAGTCAAGTTAAATATATATTATCTATAAATTATCTAACATATCTATTTCCTCACATTTTGACCATTTGCATATATTTTAGTGTAATTTTCAAATATCATTTCTTCTAGTTTTTTTTATTATTATATGGTAGTTATCTAGAAACAATCCAAGGTGCAACACCAGAACTTCTTTCTCATATCTATTTGTAGCTTTGACCTATTGACCATCTTTCTCTACCCTCACAGCTCTTTGTATTGGATGTACCCAAATAACATTTTGAATTTAAACTATACCTTACCAAATCCACCTGTGTTGATGGACTTCATTCACAGGATTTTCCTGTGGGACTAGAAAGGTTCAAAATAGAAAGGCCCAAGCTATTTTCTATAAAACCCTCATCTATATTACATTGCATTACATCTATTACATTCCATCTGGAAAAGGGCTAGGGTTTTAGTGTCCTAGGGATGCCAAATGAAAATACCATGGACTGGGAGATTTCAATGGCAGAAATTGGTCTCCTTACAGTTCTGAGGGCCAGAAGTCAAGATTAAGGTGTCAACAGAGTTGCTTTCTGTTAATGCCTCTAACTGCCTTAAAAGGGTCAGCTTCTCCTTTGGTCTCCACATAAGGGCCCCACAAGCTGTGTTGTTTGTCTAATCTCCTATTAAAGACAAGAATCAGGATTGATTAACATCCATCTTGTTTATTGTATCTGTACTTAACTGCTTTTATGAAGATTTTTATAACTAGTCACATTCTTTTTTTTACCAGAGAAATGTAAATTTATTGGCTATTGACATCTAGATTAAATTTTTTTTATTTTTTTTCAAATTTTTATTAGCAAACTGATTTACAGAGAGGTTACAGTTTCATACATTAGGCATTGGATACATTTCTTGTACTGTTTGTTACCTTGTCCCTCATACCCCCCTCACTCCTCCCTCTTTCCCTTTCCCCCCATGAGGTGTTCAGTTCACTTACACCAAACAGTTTTGCAAGTATTGCTTTTGTAGTTGTTTGTCTTTTTTACCCTGTGTCTCTCAATTTTGGTATTCCCTTTCAATTTCCTACTTCTAATACCAGTATACACGGTTTCCAATATACTCAGATAAGATTACAGAGATAGTGTAGGTACAACCACAGGAAGGTGATACAGAACATCATCAATAATAGAAGCTACAGATACACATGGGACGTTGAAAGTAGTTACAACTGTGATATAACAATCGTTTCCATAACATGGAGCTCATTTCACTTAGCATCATCTTATGTGTTCATAAGGGTAAAGCTATTGGGCTCTTGGGATCCTCTGGTATGACTTACCTAAAACTGTACTAATTATTCCCAATAAGGGAGACTAGTCACATTATTGATTACTTGATGTTAGAACATCAACACAAAAAATTTTGAGCAGACACAATTTAGTCCCCCAAAGTAGACTTTCTTTGTCCCATTCTCTCATTTCCAAAAACTTGTCTTTGCTTAGAGGTATACTAATCCGATATCTTCATTTAAAAACATCTTCTTCAGTTCTCCCCAAACTCTTTAGAATAGTGTGTGAAGTGTCCATGCTACATTATGATTTATATGAGAGCCAAATTCAGTGAGGTTTCACGTATATTTACATTGAAATAGAGAGATATTCATTAAAAGGTATAAATTTTCATTTTTAATTTATAAGTGCCAGAAAACAAAAGGTAGGTTTTTTCTCTTTCCATTGTCTTTGAAATCACATATAAATCCACCTCACTCACTCTTAAATCCAGCTTGATCTTTTATCTCCCAAACTGTCATCCCTTCTCATTCAAATCTACTTTAATTTTTTATTGTTGTGAATTTATTGAATGCTAGTGGGATGCTGCATCTGAAGAAGCTGCTAAAAGTTTTAAGTAGTACTCAAATACAAATCTCCAGGCCAGACCTGTTAGAAATTATGTTTATGATTCAATAAATGGAGTTTGTGACTATTGCCCAAACTGTGTCCCAGCATGACCCTGGTGAACAAACCCTGCTAGGGGTACTATTTTTGGATTCCATAAATCTAAGCTTCTGGCTATATCTAGTCATTAAACATCCCATGGAACTTTTCATAACATTAGGGTTTTTAATCCCCAGAATATGGCTAAATTCCAACTGGAATAATTATGCTCTGCTTACTGTACCTAAATTCTTATAATAGTATGATGGGCCATTTTATTGTATTGTCTTCACAATTAAGTGGTGATCCATAGCGTATGCTGTGTAGATTTTTAGCATGGTAAAGGACAAGTTTATGTAGCTTTATGTAAGTACCATTTCTAGTCAAAGTGTATCAGTACTAACTGTTATGTCATCATAAATTGCAGAGAGTAGAACCCAGGAGTTCACTCTAAGAGTCTCTTTTCTAACAGCAGGAAAATAGAACCTCTCTGCCTGAATTTCATTATTGTTCACATGGTTATTTGGGAATTCAATTTCAACTCAGAAACACACAAAATGTTATAGGCAACTTGAATTCATTAGGTTCTTTTGATTATATGGGAAGTTAAGAAGAATGAAAGCCTGGTACTCCAGTACACTGTTACCACATGAGTGAAGCTGTCAGTTTATAGTTATCGGGGAAAAAGAATATCAGCTCCTCAAAGGTCTGGTCACAACATTCAAAAAATAAACAAAATGATCTCATTGAGGAGTTCCTAAAACCTAAAAAAAAACCTTTAAATGGACCAAAAGTAACAGCTGCCCTCATCAGGGAAGAAATCTGAAAGGCATCTAGTCTCAAGGTTAGAGGCTGAAATGGAGAACCAGAAAACCAGCACTCGATAAGGGCAAGAGTAGAGGGCCTAGCAGTGGAAACTGTTGCATTTTCCAGTCTCTAATTCACCGAGGAAAAGGATTCAACTTGCAGCATATGACAGCAAGGGAGGTTCAGTACAGTTAATTAGCCTTTTGTTCTCATTACCATTCAAATCACCTGATGTCCTGTAGGCACTGTCATTATTTTAGAAGATAACCAAACTTTTTTCTGCTGGGCTCTCAAAAAGTTCTTTGCACATTACCTAGACTTCGTTAAGTGGGATTTTTATTTAAAAGACTTCACAAAGTCCATGTTTCCAGCAATGATCTCAGGATCTTCGTAGTTCTAGAAGACAGACCCCAAAGAGGCAGGATGTATTGGCATCCTTTGTAGCTATTTGAACCCTTACATCAAGAATACACGATTTATGTAACCCACCTACATCCCTTTACTACATTTGGAACTCGGATTCCCCCATTCAAGAGACAACAGAAAACAACTCTTCTACAGCTACAAATTTCAAATCCTTTACAAATTGACCCTTCCTCCTCCTTTTTTGTTTTATTACTATCAAAATAGCAGTCTTACATGATTAAACAGAGATCCAGATGGAATAAATCTTCAAGCACTGTATAGATTTCCTGATGACCAATGAGTAACTAAATACCTTGTCTCATCAAACTCAGGTATAAGACAATTGAGCTATACAAAGATAGCTTTGGATGATAACAAGAGATACAAGCTTTAAACAGATCATATATATTAGGTAATTTGTCATGCATTTGATTCTTGGATTTTTCATCGCTTCTCAAGAAATTATACCAAACTGGAAATTTATGAAAATGTATTTGATGAAAGCCTAGGAGTTGTATTCTCATTTAAGCTGTTCCCACATTTTCCCCCTTTTTTCAAATTTTGAAGCACTGTCTTTAAAACTGTTACATACCCAGAAGGGTTGGCAGAGTTGGGACTAGAATAAAATAGATACGATTTGTAAAATCATCTTCATATATTTGAATAAGGTATGCTTTTCCCTCTCAAACTTACTCTGTAAAATGGCTCTTATAGCAGTTGTTAACACCATAGTGTGAATATGAAGCAATGTGCTATATCTCTGAGTAATATTTGCATTTTGGATCTCATTTCTAATTGTGGAATGAAATAATCTGTTCCAGATAAAAGAATTTTAAGTCTAAGCCCAGAAATTATTTTTGAGCTCTACTTGATCACCTTTTTTTTTTTTTTTGGTAGCTTAAAGGGAACACTCACAGAAAGTAGTTTTTCTTGAGAGGATATTCTCTTCCTGCCAATTTTGCTTTAGAAAACTACATTGTTTTACATTATGTATGTTAATCAATGCACCAGAGAGCTGGAAGGACTTAGAACTGGAAGGACTTTCAAGTTTATCTAATCCAATACCTTCATCAAGAGTTTTTAAAATAATAAAATCTACATCTGCCTTTGAACTAGTTTGTTTTTTTTTATAAAAACAGCTCAGTGTTTCATAATGGTCTTGCACCAGACAAATTTCTCTCAGTGACATGAATAGTAACTGTATATGTGTGTGTGTATGTGTACAAGTGTATATGTGTCTATATCTAGACTAGTCCATTCGCACAAGCCCAAAGATATCATACTTCAGGTGAGGTTATAGTGCCTCATACCACAGATATGTCCTGTGAGTTGTCTTAAATATGGTAATAAAGCTGCTTTTAGCAATAATCTCTAGTTATATCTCCCTTTTAGAGAGTAATATAGATGTATTTGACAGCAGGCTGGGATCAGGGCTGTAACTTATGACCCTTGAAATAAAGAAGTTGACAATCCATATGACCAAAGTCACTTATCTGACCTTCATTTGTCCAAATTTAACCAAGGAGTTAACCAACCATGAATATATACTAATAGACCCACTCCCATGTTAAGATGAAATTGTTTGAATGTCATTGGCCCACTTTACAGCAAATGAATGTTAACACATGATCAAATTTTTAAGCAATTATTCAAATCACCTAATATATACATATATATACACATACATACATACATACATACATGAATGACTTCTTTTTTCCTGTTACTGAAGATTTTGTCAAGTTGTTGACTGGTAATGAGAATAAATGACTCAAAGAGAAGGATAGAATTTATTTTTATTAGTAGTAAAAGATATCATGTAGATTCTGGCATGATCTACAAGGCTTAGCATTCCATCGCTAAAGATCACGAGTTAGCCAAGACATGATGGAATTTGTATCTTAATGAATGTATTTCATCTCAACTCATGTTGTCATGTGGAGCCATGATGTCACTGAATGTAGTACAGTTATAAAATTTTTCCATATTTTCCTACTAAGTTATTATCTGCATTTCACTAGGCTCTTCTATCCCATAAAAAAGAAGCAAAGAGGGAATTCAAATAACTACATCTCTCTTTCTCTATGGTAAAAATGAACTTCATCTGTTTTCAAGAAAAGACTACAACTGTATGACTACCAAAAGAACTGTTCTGGATTTATAATGAAGGAATTCAGAAGGAATGTAGATAATAGATAATTTTTTCATCTTAAAGAAGTTAAGTGAGCCAGACCCAAAGAAACATAAACGCTATGGTTTCACTCATTGGAAACAATTAGTACTTGTCTAGGATAGTCCTAGCAGAGGGGTACAAAAACTAAATAGCAATGTACATATGATCACATAAGATGATCCTAAGCGAAATGAACTTCAAGATTTGGAAATTAGTAGTTTATCTTTGTTGTCGTTTATTTCCAATATACTATATGAACTTATGAATTTTTCTTTTGTCTTTCTTCCCCATGGTTTTACCCCTGATGTCACTGTAACTGACTTTGGTACACTGGGGATTGTATGTATGTTTACTGGGACTAGGGTAGTGGAACACCAAAATGGAGAGACAGTGGGTAAAAGGTGAACCAATGGAACAGAAATACTTACAAGACAATTTGCCATAAACCAACTGTACAACTTGGGGGAGGGTATGGAGGGAACCAGGAAGGGGGAGATGAGAAGAAAAAGGAAGGAGGAGGTAATAAGTTTGATAAGAAATGTACTCACTGCCTTACATATATAACTGTAACCTCTCTGTACATTACCTTGACAATTTAAAAATGCTTATAAAAAAGAAGTTAAAATTTATTAGATATATTTACAAATCACATTTTGGGGTAAGAATGTATCTTAAAGAAATATGCATAAGACTACATCCTTAATTCTTAGGACCACTGATGTCCAAACCTAACTTAATTTCAATTATACCACATTTGCCTAAGAGGCACAGATTGTGCAATATAGCTCATAACACAGAAGGATGGTGTCAGTAGTTCATCAACTATCCAGAAGCTCAAAGATAACTATGAGATCTAATCCAAAACATCTCTGAATAGGGTACCATGTTAACTTGAAACAGTTGAGACTTGCCTAAGGCCATCAGTGAACTTAAAATATATAGTAAAATGATTCATATCTTCACTGGAGCATGTCTTCCCAGAGGTTTCTGTTGCCAACGATCTGTCTTGGAAGATAACTCCTGTGATCCAGGAATTTTACTGAGCCTTAAACTGCCAGTGACAGTGACTATAGGCATCATGAAGCAGGACTCCATATTACTTTGGGGACAGAGGAGAATTTCTTGTTCAAGTTTATTTAAGTTTATTTAGTCTTAAATATTCAACACCTTGGTTGACATTCTCCTTCATTCCACTTTATTACAAATGTAGCCAAGAGCCCAGCTAAAGGTTCTGCACTAAAATACTTAATGATCTATCTTAGTTATCATCTAGTGAGCTTAGAAAGAGAATGCTGACTTCTTTGGAGTGATAGGCTAAATCTCACTAATTATTAATTCAGTCCATTCTCAGTTTAAACTGGAAAAAATGAAACAAGTCAAACAGGTATGAAAAGGATAGGCTAAGAAAATTCACCTTTTGCAGACCCTTTAATATATTTTCGTAAGAGCTATTTCTTCTTATTTCTGACAATTTAATAAATGTCTCTCCACATTCCCCCAAAAAATAATTTTGAAGGAAACAAAACCACACAAACATCTATAAATGCACATGATTTTAGTCATATGAGTAAAATTTAACCACTATGAAAAACATGTTGGTGAAATTGTCTGTGATGTCCAGTTTTTACAACAATTGTCCTGCAAACAAATCCCTCACTGGAAACAGCACCAGTCATTTTCCTAGAGACTGGTAGTCACAGATGGACAAGCAGCCTGAAAGCAGAAATATTCTTTCTCAGACTCACCATGATGGTGGGTATGGATCATAAATAGAATTAGGGTCATGGCCATATTAGCTGATATTTAATAGATTAGGTGGAGATACTCAAGTAAGAGCTTGATCTACTTCAGATGGATATTTTCATGAAATCAAAATAACTTGATGAGGAAAGCATGGTCCTCCCTACCTTCTAGTGTTCAATCCCAGAAATTTCAAACTCAAATAAAAAGAAAATCTTACATACTTGTAAAATAGAAGACCTGATGTGTTGAGAAATAAACATAAATTTTGAAAACTAAGGACAAATTAAATGAAATAAAAACAAATACCAAACTCATTTAGTGACTCCTTTAAATAAATGCATGAATGAAAATAATCTGATGAACGCCAATTCCTCTACTACAGCAACCACATGCAAAACAACTAGTGGCCCCTCTTACTATATCAGAAATCCTGGCAAAGCCTTTGAAATGATGTATGCTTGGTTTTATACAAGAAGCATCAGCATGAGACATTTGCAAATGTGTTGCCAAAGTCTCCAAGATTTTGATGCAGGGAAAATGTTTTGAAGAGAGAGGTAGGAAGCTAAGTTGAAAAATAAGTAATTACTTATAAGTAATTACATGTCCACTTCTTAGGTGATATACTACAGTTACCCATGCTCTGGGTACAGTTTCTATGACTTTGAGAAGATTACAGGTAATCTTTTTCTTTCCGTTGATACAAGTAATGTTACATTAGGGCTATACATGTCAGTCTGGAATAAAATAACTTTGAGTCTGATCTGGAGCAAAAACAGGTGGTGAGAGAATGTGGCAGCTAAAATGTTCTATTGAAAAATAAAGGGTGGAGGTGGAGTAGAGACTCATTGAAGACCAGTTCATGCCACTGGTAGTGCATCTGTGAGAAATAAATTCAGCATGATCAAAACTGCAATTGACAACCTGAAGACAACTGGAGGGCCAACGACAGACAGCTCCATAAGAAGACATGGCACCTGCAAGTTTAGCCAGAGTTCTATGCAAGGAAAATAGGATGCAGATGGTGGACAGAAAGATGGCCAAGATGGTAAAGAAGAGATTGTAAACATCAAGTCCATTAGCTGAACTCCAGTGCAAAGAAGTAGGCATAAGGCTGATGGGCTATCAGAGCTCAGATCTGGTCTCTCTGGAATTTGACTAGTGACATGCCCACATCTGGATCAGCATGACTTTCTTTTATAGCCACACATTCACATGCTATTATTTTCACTATCTCCCTAGTGAACTTGCAGTTTGTTCTGAGACAGGTCTCTAACTCACTGCTATCAGCCTAAAAGTTCTCTGTGCCTTTTCTTAATGACCAAAGTACTACCAACCTTTCAATGAAGGATACTATTTGTCAAATATGATCACCCTAACATTAATTCTGTTGGGGTTCCACAATTTTCCAAGGGAGAAGGATCTCTTCACCTTGCTTAAACTTCTACTTCAGTTCAAACTGATTTTGCCTAGGCCTGAACTAATGAGTCATATCCACTATATCTGCTTTTTTATCTCATAGTTGTACAAAGGAGTTTCAATTCAACATATCAGTTTAGGAGTGTAATGTATTTTGATCAATGTCACCCTTTCCATAGTTCTTTGCAGTCTTTTTCCGCCCACCCATCTCACGTTGTTAACTATTGTTTTAACATAAAATAATTCTAGATATCCTAGGGGTTTTTCTTTTCTTAGAATCTTAAATTTTAAAGAATTTTTAATAGCTAGTCTGACCTCCATCTTCTTTAGGAGTACCTGCTAAAACAATTTCCATCAATAAGACACAATCCTACTGTCCTCTGTAGGCAAACTATTGCTAGAAAGTTCTTTTACAATATTTATTTAAAAATTGTCCCATTTGTTCTACTTTTGTTTGTTTGCTGAATACACATATACCTTATCTTTGTGATGGTGTCACATACATGAAAAAAGTTATTGTTATTTCTCTAATAAATCTTCTATGAGTTAAATTATCCTGGTTCTTCTCCAATTATCTTATTAGATAAAGTCTATATTGACACCATCTTAGCCATCTTCTTCTACACATGCTCCATCCTGTCAATGTTCCTCTTTAGTAGTATCTAAACACAATATCCTGGAGTATCCCAAGCAATACCAACAATCAGGACACCATAATTTCTCATAAAATAGTTTCGATGTATGCACTGTAAGATTTTACTAATAACTCTTTAGAGGTTAGATAGTGCTCTCAGTTTATGTCAAGTCTGTTATCAAGACCTCCCTCTCAAATTCCTTTATTTATTCATTGTTGTTGCTGTTCTTGTTGTTGTGCCAGCAACAAGGATTAAACTCAGGGCTTTGTGCTCTCATTCAGCTTTTCCACTCATAACTGGTGCTCTAGCAATTGAACTATACCTTTATCTCTTGTAGAAATGGAGATGAAATATTATGACTTAATGCTTAAGTATACTTCCAAAATAGCATGCAAAACTATGGAGTTAACAGTTACAAAAGAGTGCCAGGTATCATTTGTTTAGCTTACATCCATTTCTCTGGGTTAGAGATCATTCAGACTAGGAGAGGGGTGAGATGTAATGGCTATGAGTGCAGAAGGCAGGAAAAATTGAAAATGTCCAATAAATGGAAGGCTTTCAATTGGACAGAATATAATCCACTGGGAATAGTAGGAAAATAAATCTGGAAATATAAACTTGGAGAACATCACAGAGGATCGTAAAAACCAGACAGTGATATTTTATCTTTATTTAGTAGGCACTAGGGAGAATTTAAAGATACTTAACCAAGTTAATGACAGAATAAGACAAACAACTAATATTTATATAGCAGCTAGATATTATAAATTAATTCTTGTAGCTATCCTCTCAATAGTCAAAATTTTCATCTGGAAAGATTGGTCCAATTCTGACATGAAAAACGGAGTCAGGACAAGTACGGGAATAAACCAAGAGCCAGTAGAGACCATATGAACAAATGTGTTTTTCAACTAAGTGATTTTGAAATATTTAACCAGAGTGGCAGTGACTGGAATAAGGAAAAGGAAACTGATATACAATCGACGATGAGGAAGTAGTTAGTGGATTTGGTAACTGATTTGATATGAAAGCAACAGATGAACCCAATCGTAGACACAAATTTTTCACCTTAACCAGGAGAATGGTAGCTCCATTTGTAAAGTAAAGCAAAAACTGGAAAGAGGAAGTGAGAATTATTTTATGGTCTTGAAAGATAAGGGAAAGTGTTTGGGTGAATTAATATGCATGTGTCTCTGGGACATCTACATAAAATGCATAATACATATGCATCTAATATAGTGTGTATGCATGTTCTAGAGTACAGAATTGTTGATGTATGTGTGTAGTACCGATGTTATAAAATACAGAATGTCTGGAAGAAGTTGAGGAAATAAATGAGAATCCACAAGGAAAAATAGAAAGAAGAAAAGGAGAAGGATATTAAGAAAAACCAACAAAACAAAAAATATCTCAATATAAGAAGATAACTTGCATTGGTTTGTCATTATAGATAGTAGAAGAGAATAAGGATAAAGTGCAAGAAAAGCAGCCAACAATATTTGTGGGTATGCAGAAAGTCTACAATTAAGACAACTCATAACAGGCCCAACTGTGATCCAGTCAACCGCATTGAAACAAATCCAGAAAAAGCTGGAATCTATCATTTGACCTCTCCCTTGTACTATGAGGGGGAAAAAATTCTATTTACTTCTCCATGGAAGGAATTTACTAGAGCAATAGAACACTGAAATGGATCAGAAAGGCATGTGACAATCCTCAGAATTAAGTTTCTTGTCATGAATAAAAATCAAGTAATATTTAGAGATCCAAAGAAGTAGATATTGGAGGCAAGCGCTCTTGCCACTAGGCCATATTCCCAGCCCGGAAGTAGATATTGGAAACACAACTAGAGCCATCCCGCTACCAGGTGTTCAGGGAATACCAGTCATGAGGCTGGAATTCAGAGGGAGACCCTGTAGATTGGTAGACAATGGCAGTAACGAGGCAGAGTTCAAATACTACAGGAGGTAAGATACTCAGACAGTTTCTAAAACATAGATTCTAGGACAGGAAAGAACAAGAAGGCAGAAATCAGGAAGTTATTGGAATCGATAATAAAATCTAAGAGCTTCAAGGATGATTAGCTCTTTAGGCTCTGAGCACTGAGCAAGAGATCCCAAAATATCTGCCTAAGATCAAGAATCTGGAGCAAGTATTAAGTTGAAAGATGTTCTCGTTACTACAGCTATGAAGGCTCTTTGCATGATAGAGAGTGAATTTGATCAAAATGCATAAGAACGTCTTTAGAACGTCAAGTTCAACCGGGAAGTACGACAGAGGGTATGAAAAACAAATAGGAAAGCATAAAAGAATGAGAGTGTAGTATTGAAGTAGTGGTGCATGGAGACATCTTAATTTTAAGTGATAGAATTTTGCTGGCATTGGGGTTGGTGAGAGAGAGACAGAGAGACAGAGACAGAGAAGTTGAAGAAGACAGTAGCAGTCCCAGAGTATTTTCTGTTTGTATTTCTTTGTAATAGAATGAAAGAATATGTAAACAGATAAGAGCAAATTGAAAGACAGGTCATTCAAGAAATTACAGGAACCCATAAGGAAAAGGAAAAAATGATCACATGTCAAATATATGGAGGATTAGAGAAGAATTCATGCACAGCCTCTCAGAAGAGTCTCGGGGCATATAGACATTGGGACAAGGGCATAAAGGCCTCAACTTTAGTCCTCTTTTCTACTCTTGTCATCTTGTAAGCTTCAGCCAGTGCTACTCTCTGGACCTTCATCTGCTCAGTAGTAAGGGGTATAGCCTAGATCCTTTTAGCTTAAAACTGATCAGAAACAAGTAGAACATAGCCATCAAGAAAGAAGAATCCTTGAATAAGACCACCTTGATATATTCGGTGAGCTTGGAAGCAGTATAATCTGATGATGGAGTTGTACAGGTAGGAGACAGAAAGGACCACATGAGACACTAGAACTTACTGGGGGTCAGCTGAGGACTACATAAACAAAGGGCCACAAGAGAGCACAGTAGCTAAAATCTTTGCAGTTAGACCATTTGTGAGTTCTGGCTCAGCCTCTTGATGCCTCTAAACTTGTTTCCTCCTCTATAAAGCAGAAGCTATAGTTCTTTTGCGATTTTCTTTAGAAAGTAAGGGGTTAATGAAGATATTCATCAAGATGATGTATGTATAGCACTCAAGAATATTGCCAGTCCTACCCATGTATCAGAATATCCCATTGTAGTTATGAAGTACAAGAAAAGAACATAGCTGAGAGCAAATTCTATTTCATAGTTACTTCCAACCATCAGTTTCAAAACTGTTTTACCAGTATTACTTCAGGAAAACATGGTTTACAGGCTGAGGGATGCCATATGAGAAAGGTAAACTGTTTCTGAAAGGCAGGGAGATGCCTGAATGAAGGACAGAAAAATAAAAAGGTATTGGACTTTGAGACTAGAGGAAGGCAATCAAGTGCCCAAAGTCTGAGGAATGTGACTCTTGGGTTCAAAAGTATTTAGGTGGAGCAGAAAGTTTGGAAAATATGATCAGGAAAATGAAATAGAAAGGTTGGAAGACTGAAGAGGGTCACAGAGAAAGGTAAGAGAGAAAAAAGAAAAGGGACAAACGTAATATGCTAAGAAAATTTCTGAAAATACAAGAAAAAAACTTTCTGACAAAGAAGAAACTAAATATGGTGGGGAGAGAATTTCATTATTAATTTCATTAATTTTATATTGTTTTGCTATTTAGATACCTATATGTATTATTAATTAAGTTGTAATATTGCTAAATACAAAGTAGTAATAAGCCCAAATACAAGTCCAGAGAAAAGAAGTGGCCCAGAAGACAATTTGGTCTACAAAGTTCTGATGAGAAAGGTCAGTCACATCCTAAGAGAATTATGAGCCAAGTTCTAACCAAGAGTTTAAATAGCGCTCAGCCTGTTTGTCTAGTCTTTCTAACAAATGTGTGGAGGTGTTTCACTTGTGCTTTTAGTATTGGGGATGGTATAAGCACATAACTAAATTCAGTGCAAAACTACCATCAAGCAATTACTTCATCATTTACACAGCACTTTCTCAAGTGCTAGGCAGCGTTCAACATGACTTAATCCCTGGATGAGATCCTTGTATGAAAAGATTATGATTTTTTTTTCATTTTCTACAGACAAACTGAAATAGGGGTCATCAAGCCAAGCAATGACAGAATCAAGCTTTGATTTCTCAAATACCTATGTTTATCATCTTACCCCTAGATTTCAAAGTGGAGATAATTCATACCAGGGGATAATTTTCCATATTTATTCAAAAGAAAATGCATAAATATTCATTATTTTTCTCTTGAGTACGTTGTGTGTGATTCTATGGCTTATTCTGTCCTGAAGAAAATTGTTGTTTTAGAACCTTCTCCAATAGAACGTATTTGTTCTAAGAACATATTGATCTAAGATGGGAAAATGAAAGTACTATGGTAACTTCAAGGTATGGGGGCAAAATTGTGCAAAGTATCAGTTTCTTGAACATAGCACATATGGAAAAGCTTAGCAATGAAGTCCTAAAAATGTAATTGTAGCTTGGCAGCACTATTAAGTATGTATACTGTGGTCTTTTTGACAATTGTATTAATCCCTTTACAAAGCTTTCAGAAGTCCCATCACAGAAGCATGGATGTTGTTTTGATCTATTTATTACTCTTAAGTGTTCAGAGAACTGTCCCTATTTTCTAATTAACACTTTTAAAGATAAAAAGCCATGTATTAAATCAATCTGAATGATGGTTGTTTGTGAATCCCACAAGATAAGGCAATTTGCATGTTCACTTTGTACTTACAAACTAAATCTGCACATCTCCAAAGCAGTCCCTTAGAATGTAAACCTTTTGTGAGTATTTGTAACTTGAAAAGAAGTTTGGCCTACTAAGAAGCAGTGCCAATTATCTAAAGGGCTTCTTATGGACTATGAGTTAAATACAAAGATATTGACTTGGCATTTTGTATTATTTACTATGGAAATGGAGGAAATGATTTTTAAAACACCCAGGATTATAGATTATTCCCCTTTAATAAGGGGCTAACATAATTCATTTGTCCTACTGGCTAACTGCTTTCAAAGTAGCCAGTTGCCACTCACTTGGGGTAAAGTTGTTTGATATGAATTAAATTGCTGGCTGATGAAATGTACCTTTCAGCAACCTGTTTGAGTTTCAGCTGATGCTTTAGTAAACTCCGTGATGTGAATTCCAGCATTAGTGCTAAATAACAGCAGTGATTTATTGTTGGATTTTTCAGTCCTGATGAGTCAGCACTGTAAGATGTTTACCAAATTAGACCTCCAAGAGTAATGGCACTTTCTCTCATTAAATAGAAACCTTTGTTGCCGATATAAGCTATTATTTCCACATGGTATGGTGCAGTGTGTTCTCACTTGGGGCTCCCATCATATAGGATTTCTTGGCTTTTGCAGGATCTGTCTTCATTGGACTTTACATGCTCAATCAACTTTGAAACCATGTGTAAAAGCTCCAGTCTTCAAAAAATGAGGAAAAGTAACCTTTATCTTTTCTAAACAGTTCAACCTGTACTTTTCCTTTGCCAAATAAATCTAGGAACCAGAAATATCATGTTGGATAGCATTTTTATTAGAGCTCTCTTTTTTATTTATCCCTCCTTTCTTTCATTTTTTTCTTTCTTTCTCTTCCTTCCTTTCTTTCTTTCTTCCTTCTTTCCTTCCTTCCATTCTTCCTTCCTTTCTTTCTTCTTTTGTTTTCTTTCTTTCTCCTTCCCAGAGATAATTGGAACAGTGGACAAGATGTTGAGAATGTGATACTGACTTTCTTGGGGGAAATGTAGAGGGTTTTTTTTTCTTCTTCATTCAACCAATACTTACTGCTCTTCCATTTCATAACAAGTTGTAGGTATTACCTGTGCTGTCAGTATAAATGTAAACATAAAATCGTCATAGAGCTTACTTTCACAAAAAAAGCTGGGCACAAACAAAATCAACTCATATATAAAAAATATCTATAAATATTATATATACTATAAATACTATATATGTCCACTTTAATCTTCAGCAATCAAGCAAACTAATGCCTACTTACTCCCAGACCAACTGTGAGCTCTTTTTAATAAGAAGCTTACTTTGTAATACCTCTTTCACACATGCAACTGCTTCTTGAGAACCCATGTACAACTTTCTGTTACAAATTCAACCTCATCAGTATAGCACTCGTGAAATGAATAGACAGGGCTCTGCTGCCAATTATTCTAAGCATATTTGGTATGGTTCTGTCCATAGAAAGAGCTACTATATGATCTTTGGGGGCCTTATCAATTACAGTACTGAAGAAATTAACAAAATTATGGTCTTTAGTTATCTTATCAGAATTACAAGACCTTCAGTATGGCTAAACAAATGTATTAGCAACTGAAATTCTAAAGCAATGGATCTCCACTTATAGTTTTTACTCCTACTGCAAAACATGTTGCATTATATGTTCACACATGGGATGTAGTACTATGGATGCTTGAGGAGGTCCCATAGCCCAGGACACTTACTCTAACAACATCCACTTCTCATTCACTCAAGAATGCACATGGAAATAGCACAGAGTGAAAATGAAATTACAAATCCTCTGCTCTCATTTAGTTTCAAGTAAATCACTTGAAAATTATTAAAATCACAAATTACTTGTGAACCAAATCCCAAAGAATCCCAACATGCCACAACCATTATATTTCCAAATAGACCAAATAGAATGGATTCTCTCAAATTTGGAGGATTATCTGCCCTCTCTACCTTTAGAAGTCATAGTGTAATTAAGCACCCCTAACCAAAGCTTACCAGCACCATAACCTACTTTGTTTCTGTTTCTGTTTGATGTCTCTTCTTTTTTGCACAGCATAGATTGGGTCATAGGAGGAAAGAGCTGGTTTGCGCTACTAAAGCAGGTACTTTCTTTTCTCTGCATCCTCTGTGTCTTTCAGACCTCCACTGACAAGGTGTTGATATGTGGAAGTAGTTATCTCAGATCAAGTGTTCTTGCAGCCAGCCTCTGAGCACTCACTTCAATGGAAAAGCTCTTTGGTCCCTGCCAGCATCTCTGGTCCACAGATGTCTCAGGATGCAGCCCCACCCGTGCATGAAGCAGTGGTGTTTGCAAATGATCAGAGCACCAGAGTTGTAACAAACTTAAAGATGGACTTCTGGGAAAAGGTAGGAAACTTTCTAGCATCAAAAAAGTACGCTTTAATATTTGACATACTTCAAAAACTTTTCAGATGAATTCCTTCCTTTTTTGAATCAGGTAGGTCATGTTCTTTCTGTGAATGAGTCCTTGGCTTATTTGGGGATAAATGTGATTTTTGCATATCCTAAGTTTCACCATAAAGTCTTCTGGAAATGCAAACTGAAAACATACTTCCTCTCTCATTAAATTCCATTATACCAAAAGAAAGATCTAAGTGGATCCTGTTACAACAGGATCTAAGCAGAGCTGTAAACCAGAAGTACAGGGCTGCCTTGTAAACAGTGCGGCATTTGAAGCTTAGGGAAGGTCTGCCTCAACAGGCAATTGCTGAGTGAGGGCAGGTTATACATTTGGTTAGTTGTTTAAATGCAAATAGCATTTATCTATAGCCTTGTCGATTTTTAAGTTACTGTTGTGAAACTGGGAACATGTTTGATTGGAAATTAAGTAATTAAATATCAAGCCTATAAAATACTGTAACTGCACTTTGCTAGTCTGTAGCAAATAAATAAAAATGTTTGCCAGATTAGGAATTGTATGCATAGTAAGAAGAATGACAGCCTAAAGGCAGGATTATAAAATTCTATTAGAGGAAGTAGTGTGTGAAAAAGAAAGAAAAGAGAATAAGGTAGGAAGGCAAGGAAGAAAGGAGGACAGAACAGAAATAGTAAAGAACAAAGAAAGAAACAGATGGGAACAATAGGATAAAATACGAAGGTAAGTATATTAACATGTAGTTATTTAAACACCACTTTCAGATCAGATAAGCAGAAAGTTAGAAAGCGCAGGTGTTCCTGTAATTGTGATACATGGAGAAAGTTCACACTGTTAAATGAGCCTCAGATTCTCACTTTTACCTGCGTGATACAGAAACACACTGTTGGTACACTGGGCTAAAATCCAAAATATGCCAAAGACAGTGCATAAGGATGAGAAACTCACAAGATTTTTTTTTCATCTTGTATTTGTTCTAGTACTACTTGTACTAGTACCAAAGTATAGAATTTGTGCCCTTATATTTTATATGACATTGTTAGGGCACACTTGTATGCTTGGACTGAAAAAATATTAAGAACATGCCATTTTTGTAAGAAAAATAGTTTAAGATGTGATGAAGATTCAGCATTATTTTTTATGGACAAATCCTTTAAAGGTTAAAATAATTTAAACCTAGTTTATGATCCTAAGTATTAGAAATAAAGAAATTACTGGGGAAACGATGTGGGCCTAGAGAAAGAGGGAAAGATCTCTTTGAGATGTTTGATCCAGGTCTGAGAGGAATAAGCTAGGAAGGAAAAGACTAAGAGAAGAAGAAAGGCAGAGGGTAGAAGTAGAAGGAAGAAGAGCTATTTCACCCTGCTTTTACAACACAGATGTAATACAAAAAAAAAATCTATGCGTTACCTATTTTGCAGGGGAATTTTCATGAAATTAACATTTACAGAAGGACACATCATTTTTGAATGTCTGGAAAGGCACATCACCCGATTAATTACAAACTTATTTTCAACTGAAATTCTTTGCTTCCACTGTAAATACTTTTTGTTAATGGAGAAAACATTGGAAAAATAAAACTTTTCCCTCTCCATAATATTGGTTTATGCTGACCACATGCTTAGAAATTATGTTTCCTAAGATCTCTAACACATATACAGATTTTTGTTTCTATAAGTATCAATTATTTATTTTTTTCGTGCTCCATTCATCAAACTGCAAAGGGAGAAAATATAGAAAATGTATGTATTATGGATTTACTTGTCTGCACTCCATTATGGAGCAATCCTTGCCCACATTTAAAGATTTATTTAAAGAGATTTTTAAATATAAACAGATTCATATGCACGTGCATACATAATGGAAAGAGAAAAAACAGGATATGTTCTAGTTTTTGTTTTTTTATACAAAACACCACTTCTGACGTGCATAGTTTGGAGGATGTTCATTCTTTTTTTCTGAATAATTACAGAGTGGTTACACTTACATAAGTCAGATAAAGAGTATATTTCTTTTTGAACACTGTCAACCCCTTCTTATGCTCTCTCCCAGTTTTTTTTTCTCCTGTCCCCACCCAGAAGGGTTATTCATTCTTAAACAAATACTTATTTTATCCCTCTTACCAGTGTAAGATACTGAGAACAAAATATGCTCTATTTGTAATATGTGGGAAATTTTTCTTTGTGTTTATTTCTGCTTAACCACAGTTACTAGAGTAACAACATGTCAGTTGCAAATACTGCTAACCCTAAATTCTTAAAGGAATATGCCATTAAAATAAAAGTGAGCCAGGCATTGGTGGTCCACACCTGTCTGTAATCCTAGCTACTCAGGAAGCTGAGATCTGAAGATCAACGTTCAAAGTCAGCTTGGGCCAGAAAAGCTGTGAAACTCTAATCTACAATAAACCACCAAAAAGCCAGAAGTAGAGCTGTGGCTCAAGTTGAAGAGCTCTAACCTTGAGCACAAAAACTCAGGAAAGCCCCTGTGACAACACAGAAACCAAACCAAAAAGAAAAAAAATAATAGTCACTGCTACATGAAATTGCACATGGCCTGTGCTGTCAGAAAAAGAGATGGAGAAGTAATGGTTTACTTTCTTTACCCTAGAGTGTGAGTACATTGTTATACAATATGTCCACTTGAGGTGTTCAAATGCATGTATAAGTTCCATGGCTCTTTTGTGGTATGTATTTTTAATGCATGCATTCCAATTTTGTCAAAAATTTCCTGTTACTCCTCTTCATTAAAAACATCAACAACATCAGTTTGATAATAAAAATTTGAAAAAAAAAACTGTAAGGGTTGCTTCTGCACCAGCACTTCAATTTCCTTATGAAATTTTGGATTTTTCCTTTTGGTTGTGAACACTTTAGTAATCATCCTTCCTAGACAAGAAAAAATAAACAAAGCCACCTGGAGCAGTGGTCTGACTTCTCTTGCCTATCCTGATGCTATTTTTGATCTTTACAACTAAGACTCTAAGAACTGTCTCTTTGTGTCCTTACAAGTGGCAGAATAAGGCAACTGACCATGTGAATCTCCTAAGGGAACTGATCATGTGAATCTCCCAGTTCTAATACTTCACCAAATCTACCTCAATACCCTCACCAGTTTATAGGAAGACATGGCCTTGCTGAGAAGACTGGTACTATCCAAGTGTATCCCACTCTGTAAATCTAAACTAAAACCACAGCCAACTAATATGTGTTTTGTTGAGTATGTCAGAGATGATGGACTTCCACTTGCTTCTGTGTAGACCATCAGCATGCTGAAATCCTAGGTCCTGCCTTAAAGGAATTACACAAGCCAGGCAGCACTGAGCTCTTATCCTGCCATGACCATCACATCTCTTAAACAGATGCTGTAAGCAAACATTGAAAACTGGCTTGCAGCCTTTTTCAGGAGATCATAATAGGGTTTGAGGCAGATATAATGAAAATTCTGAGATTCACCGAGTTGATAGTGTCAAATAAATGGGAATATAACTGAGTAGTTTATGCATTGATCTGTCATCAATGGAGCCGCAGAGCTACAGATCAGATGGTGGAATAATCATTTTTAGCACAGCTCTTCCCCTCCTCTGCTCAAATGCACCAAATGAAGAGCCCATTTGCTGACTAGAAATTCACAGTTGAGGTCGACTGATGATGCAGTGCAAAGAAGGCTGTTCTGTTCCTCTGCTCATGAATAAGCCATGCCAACATTCACCTTTAAATAGCTACATATTTAATTATGCAATATTTAGAAATAAAGTTTAGTCACAGTTCACTAATAACATGTACTAGCCTAAGACACAGGAGAGAGAGAGAGAGAGAGAGAGAGAGAGAGATTTACTAATTAGTACCTCAAAATAAAACCAGTTCAGTGCCTAAATAAAGCATTTATTTAAGAGAAAATTATGTAAAAACATTAAGCTAGACTTTAACAAAAATTACCCTAAATTTTTACAGGATGATATGATTTTTGCATTTCACCAAATTTTAAAAAAAAAATAGCTTAGGAAGTTATGGATTAACATAAAGCAAACAGAAGAAAAACTGAACCCAAAGAAGGTACACTAGCTACTTTCTTGAAAACAAAACAATCTTTTCGTTCCTGCCATTTGTTTGAATTCTTCCTCCGGGCAAGCTGGACAGCTGCACTAGTAGGTTTTTTAGTCATGGGTTGTAAGCCCCACCTGGCTAGATTTGTTCAGCAGACAGCTGGCAGAATTAAATAAAAAGAATGGGACACAAAATGCTTACCCAAAAAGAAAAAAAAGAAAGAAAGAAAGGCTGAGAGAATACTTTTTGGATGTTTTAGCCTTTTGGAGGTTTATGGGTTTCTCTTTACTTTTTCTTGCCTACATTCAAATGCGTGAGTATAACACATGAATATTTCTCTCAATTGTAACACCATAGTGAGGCAAAATGCACATAAATGAAAACATCAAGGAAGTATATCTTGGATGACGTGGGGGGTTTTTCTTTCTAAGTTAGAAACACCAATTTGCAGTTTATAAGTTCCCAAGAATGACATCAGTTTTAAATTACCAATTTTGTTTTATTTCTGCATTTTCTTTGCTATTTTTTAAAGCCAATAAAATAGATTTTCTTCATCTGGAATGTTCTTTCTCACTTAAAGATAAGAAGGAGCCTAAATTGTGGGAATGGCATCTCCCTGCATCTGTTCTGTTCACAAACCTATCAAATATCTAATTTTTGGCATGACTGCTGACTCCGACAGGGGAATGACATAAACCAGCTTTGTGGTTCCATGTTTCACTTTTAATCTCATGGAAATAAAAATCAGCATTTCAATGTCCTTTTACATATGACAATTTGGGATTCTTTTCCAAGGGCCCAGGCAGAGGGGCGTTAACCTGGTTAGGGCTTAACACACAGCATATGCAGTGGTGTCCTGTGTTTTTATGGGACAGGCACAAGGCAAATCTGCTTTCTGCAGCGCTCTGTCCCTTCCTGGAGCAGGAGGCTAAAAACAATGGGAAATGTAGAAAGCAGTGGCAGCAAGGTACCAAAGAATGGCCAGAAATATGAGGAATGAGAAGCAGTCCACTTAATAACCACACATTGCCTGTAGATTTTGTCCCTTTCCATAAATATGATAAAACTAGTGGAATAGCAACATAATCGTGGCTTCACTACTTAGCAAAGGGAGAATTCGGGCTTTTCATTAAACATAGTACATATCGTATGGAAGGTTCAAAAAACCCAAAATGGTTTGGATACAGTCCTGGTTGGAGGAAGTCCATGAAAATCTATTCCAACTGCTTAGAAATGAGCAAGGGAGGGGCATGCTTATTTTACAGACAAGATGGCAGAGGAACATTAATGTTGATAGCTCTGTCTCACCTAGGAGATAACAATGAATGGTCACTCTAGGGAATGCAAAACTACTCAGAACTTCAAAGAGATTCACATGGTCCATGGAAATGTATTGAATATTAACGACCACGCCAGAAAAAATATTCTTTAATTCATTACCTAAAACTTGCTTTCCAGAGCAAAAGCTCGAGTTGGCCCCTCTCCATCCAGCCTATACATCTTTCTATGCAGTATAGACTTTATGGAGCCAGGCATGATCTGTTCATTGCAGAGGCCCGATCCTCTCTAAGTACTGATATCAATATCATACATTTCAAATACAAGGGAAGCCTGGGCAGACTTAACCGTCCCTCCCCCGCACCCAGCCCAAGTAAACTGAGCATGATCTCTGGGGAGACTGTTGGCACAAGAGCAAAAAGACAATGTTACTGTATATGCTTTCACATGGTTAGCAAAATGGGTCCTCATCAAAGCTTAGGAAACAGGCATGGTGAGAAGGGGGGAGTGAGGTCATGCTAGGTTTCTGTCTGACCCTTAAAGACAATCCAGTCTTGGCTGTCATGTGACTGTGTTGTATTTAGTTTGATAGATACAATTACATCTCTGTAGCCAGATAATTACAGTGCTGTACATCTTCCATGTACTGGTGGCTTAGCAGAATTAAAAGCTACAAACCCTTTTGTGCAGGAAAGCTACAGGGCTTTCCTTTTCTTCCTCAATATAGATTTCCTCTCATTCTCTCCCTGAGTCCAAGGAAAAGAGTTCCCTCTAAAGAGTTCCTTGTGATTCTGAACTATTTTGTAAATGTTTCATACCAATTCATCCGGTCTGTCCTAGGCCAACTTGCATCTCAAACAACTTATTTACTAGAGAAAATTGGTTATTTACTTCTTTTAGTGAGGGGAAACATGCTGAATTTTAATAAGTTAACCTCTCACTTATATAAAAATCTCCTTTCATTGGCCATGAGAGCTTTGAAATTCATAAATCAGGAGTAATCCTGGACTTTTTAAAAATAATTTTTAGTCAAAAACAAAAGAAAATTCTAAATTTTCAAGCTCAACTTTAATCATTGCTCAACAGCCATAGATTTTTTTTTGTTTTTTTTCATCACCTGTATGAACAGTACACTATTTTTATACTTTGCTAAAAAGCCTTTAATTGTAAATTAGCCTTCAGGTTTTTAACAGACTTGCCCACCACCCAGCAGTATGTCATGGTTGGATGTAAATTAATATCATTCCTTTCTATTGTATCACACAAAAGCATTTAATAGGAGATGATGTAGACTACTTAGTAAAGAAAATATTCCAGCGAGACAAAAGAGTAGTTCCCTAAGTGCTGATTCTATTCATTTCAATCTATAAGAAAAAATTTTACTCTTTTGGACTGAAGTAAAAATATTGTTGTAGGAATTCAGTAGAATAGAGTCTATAATGATCATTCAACATATCATATTTATCAAAAGAAAATTTATCTATACTGAGTTAGGAGATTGTTCAAACTGTTAGAAAGATTTATTTTTTAATTTCTAGAGTTAAATTTATCCATAACAGAAAATTACTAACTTCTTCCACTACCTAGATTTTCAAGTCAGTAATTAATTATTGGATTTTACTAATCCATTAAATGTATGTTTTCCATGCTTAAGGAACCAAAGAAACCTTCAGGCTCTGTATATTTACCCAGAGATTACTTTCTGTATGGGGAAATATAACCAGCTCTTTTGTGGAATGGAGAAATCACTAGGTGCTAGTAACACTCTGGTATGATGTGTAGAGAGGGAAATGAGAGCTGGCTCATCCAGAGGAAACTACAGGGGAATTTTACATCAGCAGAATGTAATTATCCATGTTGGAGTTGTTCCAGGACACAAAAATCAAAGTGTAAAGGTGGAAAGAAATGAGAGAATAGCATTTTGCCTTAATTGTAAGACATGAACCACATCTCTGACAAGACTGGTCAATTTCTTTTCATTTGTCTTAACCTGTTGAATAGTACTAGCTATGTGCTGGCAGATATTATAAAACATAAGGACCATTCAATCAGAACTAGAGAAATCAGACTTACTGATAGGCACCCAAAACTCTACTGGTAACCAAAACGTTAAGAAACCTAGTTTTAGGATCTGTTTCTGGATACCATTTTAGAATAACGTTTCAGGATATGATACATGGATCTGCACTGGTCACTCCCAAACCTGTATGTGAGTACAGAACCACATGGCCAAGCTTTCAGTAGGATGTGAGAATTCTTAAAGTCCAGCTTGGCAATGAAATACTGTCATATCTTGATGCTCTCTCTGAGAAAAAGAGAAAGACAGTGACAGACAGACAAACAGACAGACAAGACAGACAGAAGAGGGAGAGGGGGATTTTCTTATCAGAAGTGTAGGACTGAGAAATGATAGGTTAACATTACTCAAATTCCAAAGTCCCTGATGAGAGCGAGGTTATCCACCGGGGTTCCGCAAGCTAATTAGACTATGACATGATGTGACCATGAAAATAAAATCTTTACTCTGCTGAAGCTTGGAAATTCTTGTTACAGCTACAGAGGTACATTGCTATCATAATGACTATTATAAAAAATAAGAAGGAATTCTTTGAAATTCCAAAATTGAGAACTTGGAAAACCCAATCTACAAAAGCAAGGATATGCTAAGATATACTTCAGTGTTTTTGTTTTTAAAAAGGTTATAATTTTTTTTAGTCTACGTTTATAATATGAGGGAATTGTATTGTGTTTTTCATACATATACACAGGACCGTTTGAAAAATTCTCACTGACTATACAAATATAAAACTTCTACAAATACTCTGAGGGGAACAATATATAGTCAACATATATTAATATGTAAGGATATTACCTCTTATGTTCCAATCTAGTATATAAATAGAGAAATGAAATAGAGAAATGAAATCTAATGGTCAAGATTTTTGTTACTCAGAACATTGGCTACATCAATGTCAACATTAGAGAAATAGTTAACTAAGCTTCAGTACAACCTTATTAGGACATACTATGCAGTCATTAAAAAGTCTGTATCTACAGAATATTAGCCATGTATTTATTCAGCAAGCTAATTTTTACTAATTATGTATGCTGGGTCAGAATTTATTCTAGACGATAGGGCTATAACAATAAGCAATGGCAAAAAAAAAGGTATTGTTCTTAAGACATGTATATTTCCAGTAAAATAATAGATACTAGTGACAGACTAGGAAAATGGTCTATTGATAGTTTTTAAGTAAAGAACATAATATGGAGAAACTATATATTCACTAAAACACATGACTCCATGTATGCTTACAACATATCACATACAGAATTAGAGAAAGACTACAAAAATAGCAAAATTTTAAAATATGCACATGCAATTTTTTCTAATTATGAGCAACTCAAAGTCCATGAAACATATAAATGAATTGCATTGCTGATGTATGAATGAGAAATATTAAATGTACAGCACTCGAGTGGAGTGATCTACTTGCATAGAGTACAAGTATAATTGTGCAGCCAACCAGCACCCCCGTCTTAAAATGATTTTATTGTTACAAATAAAGTAACACTCTGAAATGTGATTTAAATTATTTAAAAGAAAGTATATTTCTTTTTTAAATTCTTTAAAGGAAAACAAATAAAAAAGATGATGGGTTTGGATAGAAACCAATTGCAAATGTTGCTGATAGAAATGGGAAGATTATCACCATGTGGAACAGTGATGGAATCTAGAGACCTGAAGGATAGGTTCATCATTCCTCTACTCATAAGACACAAAAACTAGCCCACTGAACTGTTTTAGGATATCTTCTAGAGAATGAATAAAAAATACTCATTGATTGAAAACATAAAGAATCACTAGTGTGCTGAGGTGGAATTTTAAATTTTCCTTTATAATTGACTCTCTGTTTTCAAGGGAAACAAATTCTATAGTGGGTGACTGAATATGTCAACTTTTATGTACTCATTATTTCCATTCACAAGTGACAAATGTCATCCACATGCCAGTATATGTATATGTGTATTTATTTTGCTGCTGTTTCATTTACTGGTGCTATAAATGAGAACTATTTAGCCATGACTGAGATGGTCACCTTAATTATTACTCCAAGTCACATCTGCACAGGTGGAAGTACCATCAATGGTGTTAAATATTGGCACAAGTCAATGATCCCCCTATGCCATCATCTGGGAGACAGACTTAAGTAATGTCTTTGAGCTCTGTGCCATGACCCCTGAAGACCCACAAATCATAAAGTTGATTGGGCCTCCTGAAGATGTAACTACCCCACCACACAGTTCTTTCATATTTGTCCATCCATCATATCTCATTAGAGACTCACACTTCAAGTGAAACCTGAAGATAGTGTTTCTGATACAATATATTTCCACAGAAATGAGGAAGAGATTATTCTTAAACTAAACTCAACAAAGACGTCTTTGGGCATCATGCATGCATACAGAAGGGCCTACAGCCATGGACATAGACCACCAAAGCGATTAGTTGGCAGCCATAGAGTTCTAAATCAGAGGGTTGGAAGAAATTGAAGTAAGACATCTAGTCCATCACCTTGCCTCCAGGCAATTTTCCAGGCAGATGGGTATTTATCCTTTTCTTAAAGCTCTCCACTGATCTGAGGGAAAAAGGACAAGGGTATTTATATCCATGATGTTTTTATAACCAAATGTGTAATATTTGCCACCTACACCATCTGCAGCAGTTCAAATGTAGTAAGGTTTTTAAAAAGTAACTTAAACTTATTGATCTCAGGAAATATAATAAAATAAAATATATTTACATTATATGACCATTTTCCTCAAAACAGTCTTAAGTTGAAAAACTAAAATTTTGCTTGGCAACTGACAATCAGAGCAATTTCCAAATTAAGATAATAATGACTAAGATTTTACCCATTGCCCTTGGCATGGTTCTATGCAAGTTGTGAACAAAGCCTTAACTCACTCTCTGAGCAGGTCATTTATGCTATGCTTAGTCTCATTTTTACTATATATAACATTCCCCTCAAATTTACATCCTTAGGCACAAATAGTTTAAGAGCATAGAGGCAAAATTTTAATCGATATTTGCTATCATTTTTCCTTTTTTATTATCATATACTAGATATTCAAATGGTTTTCTCTGTGATAGTTCCATAAATACAGATGATATACTTTCATCATATTTGCCCCCTCTTTTATATGTTCTAATTACACTCATTTGTTTTTATAATTTTAATGGTTTCATTGTTCTATTTTCATATATGCACTTAATGTATTTCATTCACATTCACCCTAATACTCTCCTTTCACTCTCCCAATTCTTGCTGGTTCAGCTTTGTGTGTGTGTGCAGGTCTTGGAGCTTGAACTGAGTGCCTGGACATTGTCCCTGAGCTTTTTTTTTTTTTTTTTTTTTTTTTTTTTTTTTTGCTCCAGGGCAGCTCTCTATGGCTTGAACTATAGCTCCACTTCCCTGCTATGGGGTGGTTAATTGGGCTTCCTGTCTGGGCTGGCTTCAAACCACAATCTTCATGTCTCCTCCTGAATAGTTAGGATTATAGGTGTTATGGTTATAGGCTATTGGATTATAGGTTGTGGTTGTCAACCAGCTTTGTTCAGTATTTGAATGGAGAAATAAAATTTGAAGATCTCCTGGTTAGATACCATTATTTAAAAATCCTTCCAACTCAAATCTCTTGACTCTCTTCTTCATAGGTCATATTAGATTTTGTGACTAGAGCTGTAAAAATTGAGCCGATAACATCCATTCCCTTTTGTCTAGAATAGTGACAGTGCTTAGCAACCTCTAGTCTTTCAGTTCTTCTTGGCCAAATCCAGGATTGTGCATCTCTTCACCTTATTCTTCAGCAGACCTTGGTACAATAAGCTTATATTCATACATGTGTACTTGACCTACAAGTGTGCCCATCCTTCAACTTTTTCTGGGTTTATTTGCTAGAGACATTGACGACAGAAAGGTCTATTTCTTTAAGAAATCATGTTTTTAAAAGCTGTGTTCTACTGGGAGAGTCTGTTGTTCTGAGCTTACCCCAGAGTGACTTCAGCCCACATCCTATTTTAGATATGACTGTGTGTGTTGGGATGTTATGTAGAAATAAGGACACAAACTCAAAGGAACTGGGTAAGGCAAAGTTTGCTTCTGCAAAAGGTTGTGCCTTCAGCCAAAATTTGGCAGGCAAGCACACAAGCCCCATGGGCTGCTCCCCTTTTTTCCCTAACACAGCAGGTCATGCTCCTCTGCTCAGATTGGCTGAGCTCAGGTTCACACTCTGCATGATTGGCTAGTTTGAAGAAAGTCAAAACAAATATTTTTAACAAGATGGGTTTAATTAACATGAACAGGATGTCTTAACAGGAACAAAATGAAACTAAAATTCAATGAGCCTGTAACAGGGTTTCTTAAAGTGTAACAAAAACACAAATGAAATACAATCAACCATGGCCAACCAACCTGGCCAAAGCAAGAATTTTACAGAAAGACAATACAAGATTGACAGGAAGTGACACATCTTGATAGAAAAGATGGCTTTTCTCACACTATTGAGGAAACCATGAGGTCAGATGCAAGTGGCCACAAAAAACATAGTTTAATGGGGTTTTTTTTCCCTATTACAGAAATTTGGTGAAAATGGCCAGACATAGTTATGCATTTAATATGCATGAAAAAGACAAAATAGACTCTATGGAAAATGCAAATAATATAATTCCACTAAAGATTAAGTCAATACCCAACAAAATAAGAACCAGGAAATAGATACTTACAAAAGGTGAGTGTGGTACCAAGGGAAGCTGGTTAGAAGAATGAAGAGAAAAGAAAGGAGAATACAGGAAAGAATCCATTGTATATACCACAGAACTGAGAAATACAAAGGAAGAGGTCAAAGGGGACTGAAGATGTTGGAGTAGTGAAACAGATCAAGATGCATTATATACATGAACCTCTTTTTAAATTGCAAAAACAAATGAATTCATAACCTAAAATTAAGGTAAGTAAGGGAAGGAGTGGTTCAGAGGAGTGGGTGAGAATGTTGAAAGGGGTGACATTATTCAAAACTCACTGTAATCTGAAATTCCTTAGAGAAACTACTTAAAAATAAAAAAATTAAGAAACAAAATAATATCAAAACATTTCTCGTTGCCTGAGAAAAAGGAGAAGGGAAATGAAATCATTGTGGGTCAACTAAATAGTAGCACAGCGCAGAGAGAACTAACTTGGTCATCTGGAGACCAAAGTTCTAACTATATCTTGTCACTTTGATGCTGACATGAAATAGGAATACTATGATACCTATGATGTATGGCATAATTCTAAACCATTTCTAAAATAATCAAAGTCTAAAAGCCCTGGCCGTGTAGCAAAATGGAAGGTCCCATTTAGGAACACAGAGTAAGTAGAGATAGGTAACGTAGGGGTTAGAACATTCTTTATTTCATTCCCAGCATAGTAAATGCAAAGCCAAAGCAAAAATATATATATATATATATATATATATATATATATATATATATGCTGTCATCAAATGATAAGACATAGTAATGTATTACTTGGGCAAATAGTTCTCACATCTAGTAGTACCTGAGCTGTCATCCAGAGATGCCAATAGACAAAACAGAAGTAGATCCAGCTTTAGTTCACTGGCTACCAAGACCTAAGAGGAGAGGAAAAATGGTTCAGTGGACAAGGATTGGATGTCAAACTGGCTCCTAGCTCTCTCTAGAACTAGAGCCAACAACCCATCACAGGTCACAGGCAAACCTGGAAATGAGTCAGTTGTAGGCTATAGTACAGAGGCTCAGTTCTACTTGATTCCTACAAGTATTTAGAAAATATTCTTTACTGCCTCCCTACCGTGTACATACTGTAATAGATAGCATCACCAGCATATACCACACCTTATTATGAAATTTTCTGAGATAGTCATCACTGCATGTATGAAAAAAGAAAATAAGTCTATATATTCCCCTCCCCAAATGTTTCAGGGGCAATAAAAGCTCTATTGATAACTACATAGCTTGGGAAATGGTGCCTGATATAATCATTCCCCTTGCTTTAATTGCTATCATAAGGAATCCCAATGACATTACAAGCTCTGACATGTTCTACATTAAAGGAGTCATTTTGCCTTCTTATTCTATTAATCCAAAATTTCCTATTTCTCTAACAATCCAAAAATATGCACATCCACATTTGTTCTTTTAGATCTAGAGTCCTCAGGAATAGGCTGAGAAAAAGTTATGCGAAGTGCATTTGCTTTATATACAAGACATGAAACAAGTGTAACATAGTATTATTGTAGTCAATTTGTGATGATGTAAATGAGAGAAGTGGTGGTATTAGAAGCCACTAATAAGATATTGGCTTTTAAGAGTGATTCAGTATAGATCTAAAAGCCAATTACCTAGTGTGGCTGAAGATCTAAATATCTGATGTGACACAGACCACAGATGAAGGGTATATGGATATATTTGAGTACATAAAATATATACGGAATTGGGATTTGAGCTGTGGCTCAAGTGGTAGGGTGCTAGTCTTGGGCAAAATAGTTTAGGGACAGTTTCCAGGCCATGAGTTCAAGCCCCATGACCAACGAAAAAACAAAACAAAACAAAACAGAATGCACATATCTTTATAAAGGTGTTGGAGGTGTGGCTCAGTTGGCAGAGTACTAACCAAGAAGCAAAAGCATTTGCAGGTACCATAGTTCTAGTCCATGTCTCCGACATACAAAAAGAAAAAAGAAAAAACATACAGAATGGATTACTAAATGGAGAAAGGTAGAAACAATATCATATTCTATTATTGTAGATGCAATTTTTCTTCGGGGGTGGAGGAAGACAAAAAATTTCTTTCATGCTATATATAAGTAGTGGCTCAATTCTTCTAGAGTGTTCCTGTCATTATAATTTTGAACTCATGGAGTATTTTCACCAAGAAGCATCTTTCCTGACAGTCTTTTCAAGTAGACAGTGTCTTCTCAGGGCTGTGCCTCTTGTCTACTATCTCTACACCTGGGAACCAGAACTGTGCTGAAGTCATTGCCTCTATGTCTCTTAGAAAACTGGAAGTATATATTTGTTAGAGTAGCAACGGAAGAAAGGTGGCCCTCAAGGGCAAAGTATGAAAGAAAAAAAGAAAGGAAGGAGGGAAAGAAGGAAAGAAGGAAGAGCTTCTCTAAGCCTTTAATGTGCATTGAAATCTTCTGGAAATGAGTCAATAAAATTTTACACACTACATAGAATTTTTCTGCCAAACTCTGTCATAAAGCAACATGGGGTACTGCACAGAATCCTTGATCATAGCTACCTCTAAGGGTAAGGAGTGAGTGGGACCATGTGAATGATGTTGGCTAGCCTAGTCATACATAATAGGTCCCATAAATTACATTTCTTAGAACATATAAGTAATAGGGAGGTGCTTATTATCTCTATTTCATAAAATCAGGAAACTGAGGTTAAAAACAGTTGGGTGACAAATATTCCTTTATTCAAGTAGCCATGCCTCTGCTTTCTGTCTCCAAATCCAAAGGCACCCACCGTGTCACTCTCTTTAACCCTGAATTGCCCAGGAATTCCGGCTTCACCAGTCATGATGGCACATCCACACAGAAACTGATTTTGCATGAAGCACACTCACTAACCTCAGTGGGAGCCCCAATCTTGTGAATTCAATTCTTTTGAAGACCAATGATCAGAAAACATGTGCTATCCAATTTTTCTCACACATGGCACTTCTTAGCTAGCCCATCACTGGGGGCCTGTGCAGTGTGGTCTGTTTGAGGCCAATAATCATATCACCATTGTAATGAGTGGCAAATCCTATGTAATTTACACATTAAAAGGAGACTGAGATGCATGGAAAAACCCAACCCCCGTTTGTCTAATGAAATTAAAGCTCTTAGCCAAATACTGGTGCTGAAAAGAGATGTTTGGGAAGGGCTCTCCCGCCCCTGCCTCTGAAGAAGAGAGTGAGTGTTCTTTATTCATGATCCTGCCTCTACCTAAATCACTCCCACAATGGGACCACTAAACCAAGGGGCCCTGTCTGGGAGCATGGTTTACGAATGGTAAAGGCCAGGCAGGCTTACAAAGGCATTATGACAAGTTATTTTCAATGACAATTGGAGACAAAAAATAAAGCAGGAAAGATGCTCTGTGTCTTGGAACGCAAAGACCTGAACTGCACCCTGTCTCCACCAACTAGCACAAATAAGACTCCAAGTTACACCTGAAACAATAATTATTTTAAGACTTTTTTTGTATTCTGTGGTAACTTGGCATTATCAGCAAATGAATGTGAATGATGTAGCACATGGAGCAATGATACCAAATTAAAGCTCTGTAATGATTTATTCGTCCCCTGATAAACCAGCAAAGGGTGCTTGGCTCATGCCTTCAGTGACATTCCAAGTGTTTGGGAATTAATCCCTCTTGCTTTGTACTCTTCTATAAGTCGCATTAGAGTGAGATAAAGCAAAACAAGCTAAATATAGTTGGATTTAAGTCTGAAAGGATCTGAAGTCACTTTTGTATATAGGAAGCTATCCTTTTATCCATGTAGGGTAAATAGGTAAACCTGCTGTAGTTTATCTCTGTCTATTAATCTGAAAGAGACTTCCAAGCAAGAAGTCATATGGAAGAATAGTGAAGAGTATATGGAAATATACCTAAAAGCCTTTATTATTGGCTTAAACAGTTACTCAAAGGCAAATGTATTTGAAAAATGGTCAATGAAGTGCGCACACACATGTACTCATCACCACACCCAGAGCCAGAATAAAAGAGTATGCTGAAAACTCTTCTCCAGTGCCCTTATTCACTCATTCTGCCAGCTCTTTCTCATCCAAGAAGGTCCTTGGGGTTCTAAGCACAGATCAAACATATTAAAATATACTCAGATTGCATTTCAGAATGCATATAAAAGGATAACAGCTGTGTTGCAGTTGATTAATTATAATTGGCATTTTAAATAAATATTAGTTATTTCAATATTGCAATATTTTTTCATAAATTAATGCCAGTAACATTTTTCCAAGCCTGAGACACTTTCATGGGCACTTGGAAAATGAGCCCCAGAAAACATGTCTATAACCCCTGATAGATGAACAAGTCTTTTTCTTGCTACTACAGTATAGGAAAAATGTCATTCCTTGCTCGGAAAAGGTGCTTCCTAATTAGTCATTCCAAAACAGCACTTACTGCATACTGTGTCTCTCTATACTACTGTTGTACTTTTCATAATCTGAAGTTATCCTATGTTGAATGTTTGCCATCTCTTTCCTGCTGGCAGACTATAAACAACGTGAGATCAGAGACACAAATTATTTTTTTCTTTCCCGTTGCCTCCCAAGAGTCTAGGACAATGCCTAGACTACAGTAGACACTCCAAAAATACGTTTGATGAGTGAATGATTATGAAAAGAACAAATTTGCATGACCTGGACTAAATCTATAACTTTTTGGTATATCAACATTGATTTAATATATTAGCATTGATATAATCAAACTAGTTTGCATATGTTTAGTAGTGATCTAACTAAACTATATTGATTTCAACCATAACAACTCAAGGTATAAGTGTGAAAGTTATCTGGTATCATGGGATGGAAGCAGGTACAATAGCTCAGTTTTAAACACAAATTAAAAAAATAACTCTTTCAACTGTTTCTTCTTTAAAGAATGCTTTGGAATGCCATCTTGCTTGAATGTTCCTTCTGAGAAAGAGAAAGCCAAATGAATGAACAATGACCCAGCTCTCAAGGTAAGTGAGCAAAAAACCACACCCAGAGTCCAGATTTACAAAGACTATGGAAGGAAGCAAACCTTCTCATTAAAAAAGTGGGGGACCAGGAAAATTTGAGACCATATAAAGTCTGTAGTTACAATAAGTACCAACAAAACCTATGTTTAGCAACCACACCTTTTAAATATCAATTGGAAATTTTACTGCAAACTATGGGACAAAAAGAATTGCAGAAATAACCTAGGCAGTTCCTGATAAGAGAAATATAAATACATTGCCCCGCCCCGCCCCCCCCCCCCCCCCCCCCCCGCGCCAGTACTCTGAAGAAGTAGGAAACAAGTACCAGAATCCAATGTGGGAGAAATTTACCTCACATTCTCATGCCAGAAAGTGAACATAAGACACTCTCAATGAATCATTTTGCTTTTCTAAAACCTTTATCTACATAGAATCTTCTGACAATGTGATAGATCCCTGGGCCAAGTGAATTGCATGAAATTGTGAGTTATAATGATGGTGTATACAGTAATTCAACTCAATCATCACATATTCTGACTTAAATGATCTATGTATGGTACTAGATAGGTCATTTTTATGTAGGTAAGAAATGCATTATTCTTGTTCTGTAATGAAGAAATAGACAATCAGATCATATGCCTATTTTAGTAAGGATAGGATAAACTATGCTACAGTAACAAGAAATTCAAAAGATATGAACAGTTTATTTCTCTATCAAAGTAACCCACAAGTTGGGAACCTTTCTATGGCACTTCCTGAGGGCTGATAGTGTATGATGTCTAACTTTGTTAACTGGAGCAAGTTAAAGGATACTTAGACAGCTGGCAAAGCATTGTTTTTACTGTGCCTATGAAGATATTTTTGTAAGAGATGAGTACTTGAATCATTAGATTCAAGTAATGAAAACCTACTTTCACCAATGTAGACAGGCATAATCCAATCTTTTGAAGGCCAGTCCAATTGCAACAAGAAAGCAGAGACAGGGTTTATATACTCTCTCTTCTTCAGTTGGGACTTTTATTTTCTGCCTTTAAGTGTCAGAGTTCCTAGTTCTCAGTCCTTCACACTCCAGAACTTACCCTAGCAGCCTCAGCTGGTTTCTCAGGGGTTGGGACTAAGACTGAAGCATACTGCTTGCTTTACTGGTTCTCCAGCATGTCATAGGACTTCTTGGATTCCATAATTGCATTAGTTCATTCCCGTATTATGTAAGACAGCTAGAGAAAGAGATACATATATAGATGGCAGATGGATGACATATATAGATGGAGATAAAGATCTTAGTAGTTCACTTTCTCTGGGGAATCCTGACTAATGCACACTGTCTCAGTAATCCAGGAAGATTTTGCTGCAGTTCTAACTCTTCAACATGAAGCCTCCTTGTGAACTGCAAAAATAAAAAATAACTGAAGAATTATAAAGGAGTAATTCACAGACTTGGCACAAAAGTGACACATGTAATTTCTATACATATCACTTATTATCTAGAACCACTCATATATCCCAATTTAAATGCAAGTGTTCTGGGAAGTATATAGCTTTCCATGTTCCCAAGAAAGTGGAATTTGGAATGAAATTTGTTTCTTCCCCAAATCAAAAAGCAAGCAAAATGAAAGAGCTAAGATTTGACCTAAATCTTATACAAAGCCTGGTGTTCTTTCTGGTTGTACCAATAGAGTCAGAATATACTTAACAAATGGAAGATGCTCAAATGACAGAGGAAAAGAATGAAGGAAGGAAAGATGTAAGAAAATGAAAAAGTTCAGAGAGTAGTTTAAACACTTCTAGTATTTGGCCCATATTCATTGTGTGTATCTGCATCTATAAGTAAGACTGAAAAGACAGAGACGGAGAAAACATTTTTAAAAGAGAATAAAAGTATTGCATTGTTTTCATGTGGAAGAAGTACAGACAAAAAAAGAATCTATTTGGAAAGCCAATTGGTGTGTACAATTTGTTCTTTGGCTGATAGTAAATACAACAGCAAAATTATTTAATAATTTGAGTCCTATATTTCTTCTTCTCTACACCTTTTACAGTACAATCAAAGAGCTATGCTTTTATGCAGTCTTACAGGAAAAGCAAGACATGGTGAAGTAGAAATAAATTAAGTATCTGCCATTGATTGTCATGGAGAGTACCAGCTTATTGAGCTAATACTTTATTAGTGTGCTATAGATTAGATGATGATGGTCTTTTTATTGTTTTGTGGTATCTCTTTATTTTAAGGATCTTGTCATTATGAATTCATTTAGTATTGATCACAATAGCACTGATCATAAAGAATTAATTTGGCATTACCATGCATGTCATATACACTTGTATAAGAGTTTGGTTGTAATTCGTAGTTAATTAATATGGTAACGTGTTGTTACTGTTCTTTTGCATTTCTTAAAGTATCTAAGGTTTTCTTTTCAGTAGAAAATTAATTAATTAATTAATTATAAAGCTCTTAAGGCATTTTTCTTTGGAGATCAGTTTCATGGAATAATAAATCAGAAATTTTCCTTTGTTTCATTTTTAATTTTTTTCATGTTTTTAAACTATTGGGATTCTGACCCCAGAATTCAGGATTATAGCAAAGCAAAAACTTTGAATCCTGAAGAGATTTTTCACATGTATTTAGTGTTTTTACTTTCTTCTTATAGCTGGGTGAAGAAATATATTTGAGAATTTACTTCTCCTTGATATCTTTTGTCTCTTGCCAGGATGATGTGCCCATATCTGAGAAGTATAGTTCAGGACACATTGCTAGCAAAGTAAAATTATTGAATGTTGCTAGATAGTTAGGAACCCATCAGGATTCGATGTCTAAATCCAATAACATGGGTCCAGAATGCCTGTCTGTTATTTTCTGCCACTTTCTATTTTTGATTCTGTATTCTTCCCTGTACAGTACAAGGGGGAGCCTTATGTATCATGTTTAGATGGCTGATCTTACACAAATGTAGAATACAAAATCATTCAAAGATTGCTATCAATAAAATGTCATTGTCAAAAAACAATCTCCACCATCCACTCCTAGCATTAAGAAAAATCTTTGGGATTTCTCACCATCGTTATTATAAATGCATTTAGATCTAGATCCAATAAATAATTCATTTATCAGAGTTCATCATTAGGCAATGCAACACATTGACTCAATCCAACTGAGTAAAATGTCGGAAGTTTAATGGAGAGGTATGTTCTGCTGGAAAATCTGAAATGTGGGATTGCCCAATAGTCAGCCCCATAGGATGTTCAATTATCAGAGTCCCTAGAATCCTAGAGACCATAACAGTTATTAGAAATTGGGCAAAACACACATAAAACTGACATGGACTCTCAAAGGAATTTTTTGATCAAGGACAGTGCAAGATTAGCAAATGAAGCAGATCCGAAACCTGCCAGGTGGGTTAGCCCTATCCGAGTCAGTGGAGAGCAGCTGAGTGTCAAAATCACAGAAGGCTGGCAACAGCTGACCACCCACTGCTCTCAGTGGCAATTCTTAACACAAAAAAGAAGGAAGGAAGGAAGGAAGGAAGGAAGGAAGGAAGGAAGGAAGGAAGGAAGGAAGGAAGGAAGGGAGGAAGGGAGGGAGGGAGGGAGGGAGGGAGGGAGGGAGGGAGGGAGGGAGGGAGGGAGGGAGGGAGGGAGGGAGGGAGGGAGGGAGGGAGGGAGGGAGGGAGAGAGGGAGGGAGGATGGAATTTAGAATACAAAGTAAATGGTTAGCAGCAAAAATTGATAGGATTTTGCCTTCTAATATTTAGCTAGTATTTCAGCAGGTCCCTTCCTGGTCACAACCCAAATCCAGAACAACAGATGAAGGGCAAAGTCAAATCTTCAGACACTCAGAGTTGAGCTACTCATGTCAACCCCCAAAGAAGCAAATTTTTTATTCAATAAGTTGAGAAGCCAGAAACAAAAATATTAACCTCACAGTAGTCAGGGATTTCTTGGTGGCTACTGTAGACTTTGTCTTAGAATTTCTAAACTGCTTTTCCAAACACCTTCTGAAATATCGGAAACTGATTTCCCCTTGCTAAATGATTACCAATTATAGCTTTTAGAGGAACAACTCAAGAAATTCTAGTCTCAGAGACAAAGCCAAGTGTAGACAACTCTTCTATTCTCCCACCCTTCTCAGTAGAACCTCCCTTCTAACTTCACTCTGTCCCCACCAGGAAATCATTCAGATTACAAGGAAGCCATGCCTTTCACTGGCCAAATCCGTTCCTGCAGTTGTGTGGAAAGTGTTATTATCACTCTTGTCTTAAGGAGTAAATACCAGAAGTTTCTTAGTTGGTGTGAACAACAAAGATTAGACTGCTTTTTCTGTCTGGTACCAGAAAGGTATATAAAAGTCTATTCTTATCTTTCTAATTACTAATATTTCCTTTGTGGGTTAATAATACACTGAAAGTCAGACAACACAGCTGCAGAACAGAAAACTCTGAAGTCCAGAATTTGCCTGTCCCACCAGATTGGTTAAAGTTTTGAGGAGAGGAAAAGAAGGAAGCGAATTGAAGTAATTTGGTCCTTAATGCCTTAAATTAGCATGTCCTCCTTGATTATAGGTGTTTCAGAGTGTCTTCAGTGGCAGCAATGATGCACAAGGCTCAACTCACAGATAAACACAAGTTCAGCAACTCTCAGTGCATATGTAAGAGTAAGCAGTCATCCTTAAAAATGAGCAGAGAATGTCATGGAGGTAAGAGTGTATTCTTTATTTGTGCTATGGAAAGCAATAATGGAGATTTACAGTTCTCCAATATAGCATAGGATTTCCCAGAATGCTGACTAACGGAACCACTTGGGGACTTATTGATGGAGCACAGTATTGAAAACACAAGTTTATTAATAATTAGCTTCATGAGAGTAAAAGAGGCAAAAAGAGGTAGCAAAAGACACAATGGCACACAAGATAGTCAAGAATATTTTTTAAAGAAAAGGGAGAAAAACTTAAGACATGTGTCCAGGAGACTGACTGTAGAGATCAACTAAGAAGTTTAAGCATTCAGGAAAAACATCCAAGTAGAATCTCTGCTAACAGTGCCTTTTCCTTCTGTTTGCAGGCTTTAATAGCCACAAATGTCTCTCAGCATTTCTCTCCCTTAGGAAGACAATATCAGTGTGCTGGCACTGATTTCTTAAAATTTTACTGGCAAAAGATAAACAAAGCTCAAGATATAGAAATATATTTTACAGAGAAAAAGAGAAGAAAGAAAAACACACTGAAACCAAATCCTCATATTTCTTGGCTCACAGTAGCTAGCTGACTAGTTACCCAAAATGAGCTTTACTGCAAAATCACTCTGTTCTCTCCACAGGCACAATTTACCAACTGGGTGCAGCAGACATGGGGCTGGCTCTTGAACTTCTCTCCTCCAATTAAGCTGCACAACCTGTTACCATTTTGCCAATGGACTCTATTTACTTAGGTTCTGCATAACTTGCCAAGTACTCACTCAGTGGAATTCCCAGCATAGAGAAAGAAACAATTGGGGGAAATTTTGTGAGCATCCTTTCTTTTTAACTTTCCATAGTGGAGGGGGCTGCATCAACATGGAGCAGATGCGCAGAGACCAAATACTCTCTTCCTCATGATTACAGTTGGTTATACCTGTGGGTAGACAAGCTAATTTCACTGCAAATGTGCAAGAGAGGGTAGTACTAACGTACAGTGTGTGGTCCTGGAGGCTTTGTTCCCACATAATAGGGTGCTTCATTTCACAAGACCTGGCACATATAGAAGAACACGAAAGCAAACAGCCGTTGGAATTATGATCTCTCTGTACTGCTTACAGAATGCCCTGGTTCCTAGCAATGTTGACATAAATAGGGTGGAATTTCTTATTGGAGTTGGAAAGTAATGATTCTTTCTATTTAATGTGCTCAGTGACTGTGTACCCTATTGTTTTCTGCCATTTGAAAATGCCTGAGGATGTCATTATAACTACATGTATCAATATTAAACCTTTACAAACAGTTGACTAAATGAGCTGTTATTATCTTTGTTTCTGAAAATAGTGTACCTTTTTACTTCATTTATCAGTAACTAGGTGTAGTCAATTGCACTCTGGTATTGATCCCAATATCTATACCCGTCACAGAGTACCTTTCCTCAAGGTCATTGCGAGGCCGGGCATGATCAATATGAATTGACTGTCTGAAAATAAATTTATGTAGCTGACATAATTGCAAGTAATACCTTTTTTCAAATTAAGGTGGACCATTTTATGAAGCATATGTATTTGAAACATTAACAGTAACAACATCCAACTCAGCATAATGAACCAACCTCACTAGAATTTACAAGTCCTCTTTGTGTAACTGAAAGCTGTGTAAGCTCCCTGATAACCATTTCTAAATAACACCTGCAGAGTTTCAAGCTTTGGTTTAGTGTAGATGCTAATTATGTTTTCCAAGCAATGGTATTTTCCTATGTAGTTTCTGTGTGCTTTTACATTCTCAGGCTTCAAGAATTAATGATATTTCAAAGTTCAGGGTAGAATGTTTAGTCATCCTATGCAAAGGACCACATTTGAGAAAGCCAACTTCCTTGAGTAGAAGTAGTATTATCAAATGCAGAATAAATTCCAGTGCCATTTCTGTACCGTGGGCCCCTCTAACACTATGGGGAGACACACTTGTGATCAGCCTGCTAGCCACTGGATGTCACTGATGCTTACATAAATAGAGCTTAAGGGGCATTTATCTGACTGTAAAAATCATGACTTCAGTAGAAAGCAGTTTAGCTAGAAACATTTCACTCAGGCAATTTCTAATTTCAGAAAAATAGGCTCATAAAGCTCACAAAGGCGATACCCAACTTCAAGCGTGATTAGTTTCAGTTGTTTGTTTCAGCTTTAACTGGGATATGAATAAACAGTTTTGGGGGTGCATTCCATTTTGACAACAGCTGACATTCTGCTTTTAAAGGGATATTACCCAGTCAAGTTTGTGACATCCTACAACGTTCACCACCAAGTCCAAACCACAAAACAATAAGTAGAAATACCTTTTGAATTCTAAAATTATGCATGTTTAACACAGTGTCCTGCATTTCACTGTTTTCACAAAAATGTACTCAGCCCCCCACCCAATTAAAGGTATTTGAAGCATTAAAATGTACTTCTTTCACACCAATGAGTTAGACTCAGATTTTGAGCAAGTAGTTGGACTTTGTAAAGCATAATTAATGCTGACAAGTGTCAGAAAAGCATCACTGAACATATTGTAAAATGGCTTCCACCATAAAATTTATCCTCAAATCAGATTATGGCAGAGGAATATAATTCCCCATACAATTTCATGAATTCTGATCCTCCTACATATCAGGAAAACTGATCAGACCTATCAGGAGATGGTCTATGGTGTAAATATGAAAAGATGCAATAGATTGGAAAGTTCCAACAAAATAGGATTTATCTTTTGTCTTGAATACAAACAGAAAGCAAATTCAGTATAGGAATGCCTTGAAGAAAAAGGCACTATGTAAGAGCAAAGAATTATGACAAATGACATTGCAACAGACATTCTGCCATTCCCAAGCTTGAGTCATTTGAGAGGCTATTTTGAATTAATAACGCATGCTATCATGATTACATTTGCTTAGCAGAAACATTTTAAGAAATAACAGCCTGCAAAGGAAAACTGAAGCAATAGTTCTTTACACATACATAATACATAATTGCCATTTTTTCCCTTTGGAAAGAAAAGGTTGAAAATCTATATTAACTAAAGTCCAGGTTTCTGTTTTTAAGTAGCTACATGTTTCCATGTACAGCAAAATCCAAATGATATCATCCCCAAAATATTGTGTTATTGAAAATACAAATTTAAGATGGCTAGATCACCTACTAGGAGCTCACACCATTTTAATTAAAGTTACTGAATTGGGAAGATAAGATGAACTAAAATTCAACTGACTTTTTCAAATGGAACCCAGAGAAGGCAGAAGCAAAAATCTCACCTCATCCATTCCCATCTCTCCCCAAAAGTCTGAGTCATAAAAATGCATTGTATGCATTAGTATAACATTAAGCTAATTGAAAAGCATAATTCCTGATTCCATTAATGAAGTCTAAGCAAATACATCACAGATTGTTCATAGTTCAGGTTTCTGGGAATACCTATTGTCACACCTTTATAGAATTTTGGTGCTTGGCAAAAGGCAGGAAGGTAACAGTGTAAAGATTTATATCACTCTCCTTTAAACTATATTTCCACCTTAAGTAAATTGAAGCACACAGCAGCAGTAGGTAAGGTGGTCAATGCAATTAAATTCAAAACCTGAATGTATTGAACTTTCTGCAATTATACATGGGTCATCTCTGGACAATATGTTGGCCATCTGGTAGCATCTGTGCCATTCCCTCTAATAGAGTTCCTGCTGTGGCTCCAGGCCATCGCAGGCAGCGCTAAGCAGGTCACATGTTGTGTCTTTCAGCCATATTTAGGTCACAATTTGGGGTGGGAGGAGGCAAGAATTATCTTTTTATACAAAGGCAATAAAAGTGAGTAATCCCTTGTAGATATCTTCTGTGTTGTTCAATAGATATGGGTAGATTTTACAATGTTATTTTCTGCTTCAGCCCAAGATGTACAAAGGAGAAAGGATCATTGTTTGAATGCTAACCATTTGACTATAAGTTACATTCTCCCTCCCCTCAACATTGTACTACATGTTTTTTTTCTTAACGAAAGGTGAATGTGAAAGGAGAAATTAAAAAATCTATTAATTCATCTTAGTTAATGGGTAGATTGCAGAATAGACGAGAAAGCTAAATATATTGCAGAAAAGTTTCTAAGAAGAGAAGGAAAAGTAATTTTTAAATGTATTATTCCAAATAACAGTATTTATTAATTATGCATGCTCATATCTTACTTTATTCTAGGTACCTGAATGCTTACATCCTCACATGATTGACTAACAGAATAATAAAAATTACATAGAGTTTAACATTATACAAAAATTCCTTCAATCTTGAGAAACATAATGCTGTTTTTCCTAAATCAAATCATTCTAGAACTGAACATAAAACAATCCTATTAAATAGTTCTTCCTAACAGTATGAAGTTTCAGCCTGACATATTTACTGATTACCCTTTCAAAACAAACAACTCCAATATGCACATTTTGAAAGTGTGAACCTCACAAGTATTATCTGAGTTTGCTTGATATAGATTTTAAAATGCAATATGGACAAGACTCAAGTCCAAAATAAGCAATTCCAGTTTGACATCAATTAGTGAACAGCTTTTACTCTTATAGACATATTTATAATGGAAAGGAGTGCATTTAGACCTTAAGGTCCTGCCAACTAATCAATTTGATGAACTAATTGATAATAAATGTTAATTGACAACTAACAGCAGTCAATTAATTGCATTTCAAATGCAGCTCCAGGAAGCTGAGTTGAACATTATTCTACCTCAAGCTACTCAAATAATAGCTCAACAATGACTTTGCAACAGGCTATAAAGGTCAAAATGGGCTATCCTTTTCCTTATTAGAGGGCTAGGGATCCTAGGGCATACATTTACAAGAAAATAGCAAGAGCTCATGGCCAAGGCTCTTCTCCTGCTCCAGGGCAGTCTCTTTCTACAGGATAAGCCCCTCTGGCATCCCCTCCTAAGTTACAGTGGGCAAAGTCAGTACTAAATTCTAAAAAGTAGTTGCTTCTGCCAGCTTTTCAGTCTGTATCTTTAACAGAACCAAATTAATAAAAAGTTTAGGTTGATTCTGTTTAGTTATGAAATTTCCACATTGCTCTGTGCCTTTGAGGCAAAAAGTGTATATCCTATTCCCTGGATTCCTACAATTAGAGTCAAAGAACAAATGAAATATGCAATTAGTGAATGTGAAAACTCAGTCCTAAAAGAGCTGGCTGGTAAAATCCAAATGTTCTTTGTTTTAACTATTGATATCTACTGAACACTCTACAAGTTAATTTAAGAGGAATTCTGGATTCTCAAAAGATAACTTGTGTGTATCCTTGCCTATTCAAGCCCTCTTGAGCTTAGCCTGGATGAGTCTTCCTAGACAGGGTCTCTGAATCACTCCTTCATCAAGATCACTACGCAGAAAATACCTAGTAAGACAGGCTGGGAATGTGGCTTAGTGGTAAAGTGCTCGCCTAGCATGCATGAAGCCCTGGATTCAATTCCTCAGCACCACACACAGAAAAAGCCAGAAGTGGGCGCTGTGGCTCAAGTGGTAGGGTGCTAGCCTGAAGCAAAAAAGAACGCAGGCCCTGAGTCCAAGCCCAAGGACTGGCAAAAAAAAAAAAGAATCCTGTCTCCCAGGATTCACTTGTATGCACTTATCTTACCTATCTTATGATTACTTGGCATTATGCATTCCTTATTTCTTTTCCACAGATCTCCTTGACTTAAATGTAAGTTCCATGAAGATGAGACATGAGATGACTAATCATGAATCATGAACCTAAACAATGATCAGAGTGGGTTTTACTAAATCTATTGAATACGTATTTAGTAAAATAAACAATTCTAGAAATCATTTTTTTCAAGTGGATTGCCCTGATCTTATTATTCCTTACTCAAAGTAAATAGTCAACCCTTCATATCCACAGCTTCCACATCCTCAAATTCAACCAATTTGAGGATTAATAAGTATTTAGAAAAAAAGTGCATCTGTTCTAAATAAGTTCTGACTCTTATTCTCTAAATGACATAGTATAACAAGTATTTGTATGTTCTCACACTGCATTAGGTATTATAAAAAGAACTTAGAGATTATTAAAAGTACACATGAAGACAGTGATGGATTATATTTAAATAGTAGATTTTATACAAAGATTTGTGCAACCAAGTAGTTTGGTGTCTGCAGGGGTTTGAAGATCCAATTGTCAACAGAGATGAAGAATGACATCATATAGGAAGGGAAGTACAATGAGAATAAACTGGAGTACGAGTCAAAAACTGTATCCCCAGTATTAGCTGCATGAAACTTGTCACTTTGGAAAAATAACTCCAACATTCTGAGACACAGTTTTCTCATGAAGATCTTTGACAAGATGATTTTTAAATTTTTATTTTCACTCTAAGTTTTCCATGATTTTGTTTTTAATTTGTCTTCTTTGGGAGAAAACAATTCTCCATTGTTCTTTCCTGGCTCTATTCTCCTTTGGACAAAAAAAAAAGTAATACAATAGAATCATGTGTGTTTCATAAAGACTGTTACCTCAGAAAGTTTTATGGAGTAAGAAAATGTCACTATAAAGTTCAATAAATGGCTGCCAAGGGAGAAGTGAGTAAAGAATACAGAGAGAGGCAAGAGATGTTAAATGAAATTTCAAGTGAGACGTGAGATTTGAGGAGACAGCTGGAGCAAAGAAGGCCCTCTGACAGGAATGGAAGGGGGTTGGGGTCAAGGTAATGATGAGAGACACAGAAAGGAAAAGTGGGCAAAAAATTAGAAAATTTGTTTAAAATTTTGGAATTTCAGGCAATACAATGTGATGGAATGGTTCAATTTTAAGAAAAGGGAAACACCCATAATTCTGAAAGACATGGCAAAATGGGTGCCTGTGGGAATGTGGGGTGAGCTGTGGAGGTAGTATGAGTGGGGAGAGCAATAATCCCACACGTCTGGATGACTGGGGGCTCTTTGGGCAGATCAGGAATAAGTAAATGGAGCTGAAATCAAAGCTTCTGGCAGTAATGACATGAATTTTTATATCCTTGTTTCTCTTTCTTGGGTCTAATCCAAACCAAACTCCCTAAATCCCTAATATTTTGACCAGAAAAGATGGAGTGACTTTCAAAAATGATTATAATAACAATTATTGTATAATTTTTACATTTTTCTCAAGAAAATCAAAATGCATGTATGTACCTGCTTCAGAAGGCTCTTCCCAAGTTTATTAATTGCCTTCAATCACCTTTTATTTTGAATGGAAAAACACATAGTGAAAGAAGCTAGTGACCTAAAGTCACTTGTCTTCTTCTGAATGTTAAAATGATATGTAGATACCCTGGGGTAAGGTGGGAAATCCTATTCCACATGGGATTGAGCCATAAACTCTTATAGAATGTCATTGTCATGGGCAAATTCAGATATTATTTCAATAAACTCCTTTGAGCAACATAATCTACGAGTTTATTAAAAGACCCCCAGGTTTATTTAGTGGGCTATAAATAATCTATATGGCTCTTTCAAACAAAAAAATTCAAATGGCAGAGAAAAGGCATTAAATTTTCCCCCCAAGTTACATTAGGAGAGGATCTGATTACTGCCAACACAGCCTCCTGATACCTTCACAGAGGCTGGATCATTTCCTAATGTAGCTCTGTGATACCAACTGCATCTGGATTTCCCACAGACTTGGAGTGGTGGGCGAACAAATGTTCAGAAGCACGTGAATAGGTGGCAAGTGTTCCATTCCAAGTATTTTTTTTCATTTGTCCACTTCATGTTCACAGACACAATCTTCTTCATCTTTCCAAATTTGTTTTACTAGTGACAACTTGGGTTTTCTTCTAGCTGATAGTCCAGCTTACACACACACACACACACACACACACACACACACACACACACACACAATCAGTCTCCCTTACTACCTTTTCCCTACTCTTATTCTGTCTGCCTTTCTTCATTTCCTCATTCCCATGTACAACCTAGTAAATGGAATGATTGTTAGAATCTGTTACTTTCTTTTTCCATTTCAAATCCTCTCTGGTATAGTTTATGTATTCTACGATATAGTTCAGGATCCCTCAGAATCTGAGATCTCACTCAAAAGCCAGTTTAGATTCAGAGAAGATACTATTTCAGTATTGTTTTCCAATGGAAAAAAGGTTTTGCGAACGGTAAATCTGATTTCTTAGTCTTCACATTTTCTACAAAGCTTAACCTATGTTTTACACTAACACAAATTAAAGCATGTGGATGAAGAAATTGAATGGTTGCTTTCGGGAATAATTTGAATGTGATGAAAGAACATATATAAAGTATTAAATAATGCAGAATAACATCAATATATAAATAAATATAATCTAAAACTGAATCACTAAACTGGTTAATTATAGTAAAGAAAAACACTTACTATCAAAAACATTGAAGGTTTGGGGGGAAAAAAATAATGGTATATGGCAAGAATTATACCAAATTCAAACAGAGCACAGGAGAGACAGTAAGAGTTTTATCACAGAGGTACAGATTCAAAAAGAGGAAGGCTTTATAAAACTATTAACTTTGAAAATAATTATATACAAAGAAACATTTAGATCTACATTTTCTCAAAGCAGTTTGTCCTTTTCTAATCAGGATCACAGGCAGTTACCTCTAATGTATCCTAATTCATTAGTGGTAAATGAACTTATTTTAAAGTAACTCTTCCCAATAGCATTAAAATAAATTATTGAGGAGGAATTGATATTAAAACGAAGAAAGCTGATCAAAAATTTGTTTATGGGGGCTGGGGATATAGCCTAGTGGCAAGAGTGCCTGCCTCGGATACACTAGGCCCTAGGTTCCATTCCCCAGCACCACATATACAGAAAACCGCCAGAAGTGGCGCTGTGGCTCAAGTGGCAGAGTGCTAGCCTTGAGCGGGAAGAAGCCAGGGACAGTGCTCAGGCCCTGAGTCCAAGGCCCAGGACTGGCCAAAAAAAAAAAAAAAAAAAAAAAAAATTTGTTTATGAAGAACTGTGGAGTTCCATGATTTTCCATTCTCTGAAACTGATAATAGAGGCACAGAACTGACTAGAGAATAAGCCCATTTCTCTCTGGCTTTAGGTGTTTTCCCATTGTTTCTTATCCCAAGTATAATGTATAAAAGTTTTTGTTTCCACTGTCAACTTATTTTTTGATGATGTTTGGTTAAATTACAGAATGATTTACCTTTCAGCAGTATCTTTTATAAGCCTTCTTAATAGCCATCAGACAAATGCCTAACAAAGAAAATTTCTACTTTAAAGGAACTATTTAACTTTTTATATTGATTTGTATATAATATTGATTTGGAATCTTCAAATTGTAACAAGTAAACATGAAAAAAATAATGAGACAGGGAATTTACATCACCTGAAAGTGTCTTGAAGATATTTATACAGAAAATATGCAATGATTAAGGTCAACATCATCACTAACTAATCATATGAAAGTAAAAGTACCACCAATACAATGCCCTAGAGATCTAACACCTTCTGTGGTATTCTTACAAAAACACATTACCTCAATCTGAACTGCAAAGCATTATCCAAAGAAATTAGATGTTCTACAAAACAACTACTCACTGAAGCATTATCAAAAATGTTAATATCATGGAGCACATAAACAGAGGCACTGTCACAGAATGCATGAAAATAAAACAAAAGCCAAGAAAACACAACCATTGGATGCAACATAAAATCAGGAATGGATCATGAAACACAAAGAAAACATTAGTGTGAAAACTGGTAATATTCCAATACAGGCTTACTTAGAAATATGTACTATACTGGTATTCATTTCCTGATTTTGATCATTGTACTTTGAGTGTGTTAAGCTTATACTCTATTTTTGCAATTTCCCCACAATTCTAAAATTATTATTTCAAAGTAAAAAATGTTTTTGGAAAAGAGTACAACATGTAAAATTGAGAGACAAAGGATAAAAGGCAAACCAATGTGACAGCAATACTTACAAAACTGTATGGTGTAAACCAACTGTACAACTCATGGGAGGGGAAGGAGAGGTAGGGGATAAACGAGGGAGAAGGTAACAAGTTGGATAAGAAAGGTACTCACTGCCTTACATATAAAACTGTACCCACTCTGTACATCACTTTAACCAAAAAGAAATGAAAAAGAAAAAAAGTGTAATATGAATAATTTCCTCAGTGCCAATTGAGAAAGCACACAAAATAGTGCATGGACCAAGAATTTTAAAGCCCATGGTTTTTTTATGTGCTATTGTTATTTGCTGGTTTGTTTGTTTTGTTTGTCTGTTACTGGTGAATAAACACAAGTCCTAACACATGCTACACAGCCATTTACAACTGAGCCACATTCCCAAGTAGGTTATCATTTTTATTTTGATTTGAATTACAATAACTATTTGGATTTTAGCAAATATTTGATATCAATCACTACCTCTACTTAGAGAAAAAATAAATACTGGAGTTTGTTGTTGCTATTGTTCTACAGTGCCAGAGACTGAACTCAGAACCTTACAGGTACTTGGCAAATATTTTAAAACTGATATACTCTCCCAGCTCTAAGAGGTGAATTTTCATTGTAGGGAGCTACTTGTACGGCAGTTAAAGAAGTGAATCTTTCTGCCAGTTAAGACTTTCAATCCCCTATTCTCAGAACACTGCCCACTGGGTATTCTGCGATTATTGGTTGAGTTTCAAAAGGAATGATTTATTTCACAATAAGTATAATGATTTTGTCATACATCTATAAATACATTGGGACATACACATATACAATCCAACATTCCACACTCCTTATCCCTAAATAAGTAAAGTTTCACTCATTAATTACAAGTTTAAAACTCTTGTGTAAAAGCCAATATGCCAGAAATTTTAAAGCCTTTTCAGTCATATTAAAAATTATCCCATAATCCAAGTCTATTCCCACCAAAAAGCACCAAGCAAATCCCCACTGTGGATGTCCTACAAAATACACAGGCAGTACTTGTCAAAACTGTCAGGGTCATAAAAACAAGGAAAATTCAGAGAAATTGTAACAGACAAAAAAAGCCTAATGAGAGATGATGACTAAATTTTTATGCATTACCCTGGATGAGATCCACAGGAAAACATATCAGGAACAAACTAAGGAAACTTACATAAGCAGGAGCCTTATATTCATCTTAGTAAGCAAATTCTGTTTCGCTAACTTTAACAAATGTGCATTCCGAATGGTTCATAGGATATACAAAATGTGTAGTCACATTAGTGCTGTCATTCAGCTCATAAGCTAAATCCTAAGTCTTGGATATTTCTTTAACAATTGTCAATAAATTGTTCTCTGTCCCTATTTTCTCATTTGCCACTGTGTAGACAAAATATAAGTAATATTCAAGGGGTAATCAGGTAAGGAATTAGGTCTTTAACAATGGAAGAGTAAAGCTAGCTATGCAACAGCAGACTATGTCTCTGTCATTGTTGATTGATGTCGTTGGTGGTGGTTGTTGCTGTTGTTATTGCCGGTTTGTTTTGTTTTGCTTTGAAGTCTGGACTGGATCCAAGACTTTTCACATCCTAGGCAAGTGCTTTACTATTGAGTTACATATACCCCAGCTTTCTAGCCTCTGGCTTCATCAAACATATCTATTATCCCTTACCTCACCATATCTCCAGTTCCTCTATACTCCATTGATTGGCTTCCATCCTCCAGATCAAAAGTGGCCAAAAATACAAAAGAAAGAAAAGATACAAAATAATAAAGTTCTGCAGTGGCTTGACAGGTTGTGTGAGATGATAATTACATATTCACTGTCCTCTTAAAGTCTCTTTTTCAGCTTTCAAATGCTTCATAACCTAAAATTCTTATTGAGTCTATAGCCTTGCATTCTCTGGAAGCCCACATGGGACCACTCTCAGGCAACATTATTTTGGAAAAAAATCCTTGCAGGACACTTGGCAGTGAGATACCACCTGGTTCAACTCCTGCCAATCTAAAAGGAGGTAGCCTCCCTTTTTGGCAAGTGGCCAGAGGAGGGTGCTCTGTTGTTAGGGGAAGACCCTCTAGAGAAAGAAAAACACAAATAGGGATCCTCTTTACTTCCCATCTCCCTTCAAACCTGCAAGTGGAGCCCTTGCGGTGTTTCTTTTTTGTCTCCCCCTGTCACTCTCTAGTCTTTGAACAATAGAGCAACAATAGTCTTGTCTAAGTGATTTCTCAGGCTATTATTCAGACACTCAACTTTTAACATTTCAATTTTGTCATTCTGTTTCCACACAAAAGGTGCACTTCTACAGTATAATGTTCTCAGAATTATGTCAATGAGCAGTAATGGCTTTTAACATTAAGTTGATCATTAACAACTACATTATCTGAGCCATAATCAGTACTTCAGTCTTTTGTGTGATTATGACATTGTGGAATTTGAAACTAATAGGAGGATACACTCATAACAATGTATAAAAATATTTACATAGAAATAACAGGTTATTGAAAAGCGAGTACTCTAAAGCAGTAAAATGAATAAAAAACACTTCTGTTCTTTTGCAAAGGTGATCTAATAAAATCTTGTTAAGTATTATGCTGCCATATAAATATTTTCATATTGTACTTGACTGTTCTACATAAAGGTAATTTCAGTAGCACTTAAAAAAAGATATGCTTCAAAAAGTAGCTATTTTCAGTACAGTGAATAAAACAGAAAGAAAGTCTATGTCAAATGTTTGTGAAAGACATTAAATCTTCAAGGTTTATGGGAGAGAATGTTGATGGATCATTTTGACTGCCACTATCATTTTCAATAAATGTATTATTCTTACAAGTTGATATATCTATCAAAGAATCAAGTTAGTACTCACATAACCACAATGATACAACACAAACATGATATTCGTAACTTTGGATGAAATGGATAAATTATCATATATTTGTCCTCTCAGAACTCTTTGGAGTTAAACTCTGAACCACATGCTTTCTTTGCTTTCTTGCTGGCGAGGTGCTCTATAAGTTGAGACATGACTCCAGCCCAGTTTCTTGCTGATTATTTTGGAGAAGGATTCTCATAGACTTTTCTGCCAAGGCTAGCATTGAAGCACAGTTCTCAACATCTCAGATTCCTGACTAGCTATGATTACAGGTGTGAGCCATGGACACAAATCTAAAAATATATTAAATTCAGAAATAACTTGAAACATCATGATATGGTAATTGCAGTGTTAGTTTTGACAGTGAACACTGAACAGTTCCAAATGTTTAAGAAGACATAGTTAAATAATCAAATGATACATTTTTATACTTAATAAAAGACTGCCTAGCCGTTTCTTCTAATTTTTACACCCTAGAATGTAACTTTAAAAACCTATGTGAACTTAAAAAAAGGAAAAGACAAATTGAAAGTTACATTATGTATTTATGTGTGTGTGCATGTGCATTGCACACATGAACATGTCTTATATGTAAAACATTACATAAACAGCAAAAAGAGATGAATGAAGAAAATAAGAACTATGATTTTTTTAATATTTTCTTCATTTTTCTCTTTCTCACTTCCTCCCCTTTTCCTTCTCTTTCTTCCTTCTCCAAATCTTCTTGAAAAAGAATATATTGTTTTTATTATTTAAAAAAGAATGTACACTGTAATTGATTTTGATACCCTGGACAACTCATGGAAGGAGGGAGAGGTGGGGGATAATGAAGGAGGAGGTAACAAGTTAGATAAGAAATGTACTCACTGCCTTATGTATGAAACTGTAACCCCTCTGTATATCACTTTGACAATAAAAAAAAAATTTTAAGAATGTATAATTAACCCCATTGTTTAGTTGTCCTTACTGAAAAATTCCAAACCAGATCTACATCTAAGAAGAACCATATACAAGTAAAACATGGATTTTGCTCTTTGAATATTGAAATGTTGTTCTTAGATTTCAAAACATAGAAACTTGATGTCTATATGCCATTTGTGATTTCATCTTGACTTTAAATCTTAATTCTGGTCAGCCCCACCCACACTGATGAGCAATTGGAATTTCTAGTGTAACTCATTCTGACCAGAGAGTGTTGTCCTAGTCAACTTTTCAATAACTTTAGCTTTCTAATTAATTCTGTCTCCCAACATCAAGACAAGAAGGGTTTTTTTAAAAAACGTATTTATTTTCCTATATAAAATTTTAGTTAGGTTATAGAAGCAGTATACTTTTAAGGAAGGGAGAAGTTTTCATTACCTCATTTCAAGAAGCAGAGAAATCATGTAATGTATGCACTCTATTTTGTAGGGAGGGAATTGGACATGATGAGCTGAGATATGATAAGGTACACTCTCTGCCCCAGTAAAGGAAATATATTTGCTAGCCTTTTAATGTATCTAATTCCATTCCATTTTCCAGACATACCACTATCTTTTCCTCATGGAATACTGTTTCTTATCCAGCCTGTTCTTACAGCAATACCTGGCTTTTGTTCTTTGTTTTGTTTTTGTTTTTGTTTTTTGCCAATCCTGGGGCTTGGGATTCAGGGCCTGAGCACTGTCCCTGGCTTCCTTTTGCTCAAGGCTAGCACTCTACCACTTGAGCCACAGTGCCATTTCTGGCTTTTTTCTGGCACCGAGGAATTGAACCCAGGGCTTCATGTATACGAGGCGAGCACCTTACCCCTAGGCCATATTCCCATTCTGACAGTTCACACAAACATGTTGGGGATTCATCTTAGCCTTAAGGGGGGAAGGGTGAGGAGAGCGCTCCTGAGACGCCGCCCTTCCCCCAGCCCTGGGGCAGTGTGGAAGTGAGCCACACCTATCTCCTTCTGGGTCCAGAACCAGAAGAGGTAGCTTTGAGACCATCCCCGACCTTGCACCAGCAAGCACATGTGCTCCCTTTTCGCGGGCTTTGCACAGAGGGTGGTACTATGGGAAGTGACGTTAGCCCATGAGGGAGGTCCTTGGGAGCTGCTCTTGGATGGACAAGCTCGCCAGCCTATCGCCGGCTCATGCTCAATCCTTGTCATCACCACTATATTACTGTGAGCCCCTCCCAATTAAATTGGATTGCTCTCTGAAGCATCTCTGAGACCCGTCTGCGCCTGGCTTCCTTGGTGGGTAAGGAGGGAGGAAAAGGGGATCTCATTCAGCCGCATGCACTTTAAGCTTGCCCGTGTCCCTTTGCTCCACCTTGGCTGCCTGCTGGTCGGGTGCCCAGGGGAGAGGGTGAAAAAGGGAGCACTGATAAGGGAATAAGCTTAGCAGGGGAGGTAAATCTAGCCCGGCACAAACACATGGATCTTACTTATAATATTACTTATAATTACAAAGCATTCTTCTAAAATTGTCTGATTGAAACCATTTCACCACTGTGATTTTTTTTTTATTGGAAGATATGTAAATATATATAGAAGCATTCTGCCAAAAGCATTTTAATACAATATATTTAAGGCTCATTCTCTTTAATGTCTTCATGTAAACTTCAAAACTACAGAGAATGTTGATGTGAACAAGAAATAAAATACTGGGAAGATATAAAAACCAACCGACCAGGGGGCTGGGGATATAGCCTAGTGGCAAGAGTGCCTGCCTCGGATACACGAGGCCCTAGGTTCGATTCCCCAGCACCACATATGCAGAAAACGGCCAGAAGTGGCGCTGTGGCTCAAGTGGCAGAGTGCTAGCCTTGAGCAGGAAGAAGCCAGGGACAGTGCTCAGGCCCTGAGTCCAAGGCCCAGGACTGGCCAAAAAAAAAAAAAGAAAGAAAAACCAACCGACCAGGAATCTATGCATAACTACCTAGTAGAACACCAGCTACTAAGTAGCAGTCAGTGATTTCTTGGAAGGCCAAACTGGTTTTTATGCCAACTAATTTAAACATATTTGATGACAGAAAAAAGGACATGTGCACAAACAAAAATATTTATTGCAATATTTATAGCCTCCAGGAAACTTTTGATTCGTGACTTCTACAATCCCCATCAGGCTGTCAAAGGTTTCATCCAATTTATCTATATTTGACCATCTACCTGGCCCTGAGTGGCCTGTGTGTGCAGAGACATCATGCTTCCTCTGCATCTACCATTCCCTCTCCACCATATCATGTTTCCTGACACCCAGCATTTTTCCTACTTCCATTCCAAAGAGACATGGAAAAGCTCTTTGGTAAGTAGCCTATCTTGACCACCTTTTCTCCATAGTATTATTCAACTATGACTACAGGACTATTGGATAAGCTTTATTAGCAAAACAACATCCTGAATTTATTGCAAAGAATCATCTACTACCTTTCTACTGCTGTGTTACAAATTACCCCCCCCCCCAATATAGCTGTTCCAAAAACTTGTAAAGATTTATTTCGGTGGGGCAGGGATTAGGAGGAACTTAGATGGGTTACAGCATAGGGACATTTGTAAGAATCATCTGAGATGTGGCTGGGGCTGGGTGATCCATTTCTCAGGTGGCTCACTTATAGCTGTAGCAAGTTGGTGCTGGCTATTGATAAAAGGTTCATTTCCTTTTCTACTGTACATCATGGAAGGCTGATTAGCATAAGTACTACATCTCTCCAAATAAAGTGATCTCAGAAAACTGGGTAAAAGCCATGATGCCCTAAGTCACAGATCCTTGTATTGGTTATGTAGATCAACTCCATCAAATATGAAAGGATCTCTACAAAGGCATAACAGAAATCTTAGATCATTTGGTTTATAACATTCATCTTGACACATTCCCTCACAATGTGGAGTCTGGTCATGGATCACTTTGAATTTGGACTAACCTATGACAGTTAGGGTCAGTTAAATACAGCAGAAACATTGGTGTACCAGTTCAGATTTAAGAATCCTTTGAGAGGACAATGGAATTCTCTGCTTCCATTAGAAAGAATGATATTGTACCATTCATAAGGAAATGAAGATTGGAAAAAAATGTATTAAGAAACATAGGTTACATGATTTCCTTCGCTGTTGTAATAAGAATGTGCCTGTAAATGAAAAAAAATACACTTGGGTATGATAACTTATACAGAACACACAATGAGACCAAAGAAGGCTATTCTTAGGACAAAGGCTCAATAGCTATGTGCATATGATCATATAAAATGATGTTTATCAAAATGAACTCCAAGAAATGAAAACAAAAGGTTTTTTGTTATTTGGGGTTTTTTTTCTTTTTTTTTACTGTTGTTTTTTTTTCTGTACTTTGTCTTATATGGAAGTTTATCTGTTTGGAGGAGGGTAAAGGATAGCACAGAAATGGTGGTTCAAAGGGTAAAAAAATGCAGTGATGGTACTCACTAGATAGTATGTTGAAAATGAACTATACAACTTTGGGGGGGGGTCAGGAGTGAAAAACTGGGAGAAAATGAGGGAAGAGGTGACAGAGAAAAAAAAGGAATGTGCTCACTACCTGACTTTTGTCATTATTACCCCTCTGTATATCACCTTTACAATAATTTTTTAATAAAATAAAAGAATCCACTAAGACTTAGGACTGACAGTTTAAATATTCTGCTTTTTTTGGAAACATGAGTAATCATGTAAAAAATATAAGCTACTGAGCTAAAATCATGACTATGTGGAAGTGTACTGTGTCCAACATGTATGCAAAACAGGCCAAGTTGGTAGATTATTCCGATAGGCTCCAACAACCACTTCTAAATGATTTTAACCATGTGAGAGAGTCCAAATGATATCAGTAAGTGAGTCCATCCAACTTGAACCACAGAACATAAGACATTTGTATCTATGTGTGTGTGTGTGCGTGTGTGTGTGTGTGAATTTTGGACCTCTAGATTGCTAAGTGGCACTTACCCACATCAGCTACATACTCAGTTGTTTATGTTTGGGCTACTTTTCCTCAGTGTTCTTTATTAAGATGTCTCTGTTTGTCCTTATGAGAAAAAATGTCTTCTCTATCAAAGTGTGTTGTTTAAAAGTTTCTGCTTTGGCTGGGTAGCTTGACTTTTGTTTAAGAGAAGAAGATCTGCTTTGGGATAAGAAAGGAAGGTATTTGAGTTGTTTTTGAGATTGGATCTCATAGTTTTGGCAGATTGGCCTGGACTGTTATCTTCCTACTATACTTCTCATGTAGCTGGGATAACAGACATTTACTAGATGGCCTTCAACCATAATCCTCTCAATCTTCACTACCTGAGAACCTGGGACTAGAAAACTGAGTCACCATACCTGTTTAGTTGCTGAATTTTGATGTGATTGCTATATATCAGAGAAAGCAAAATAAAAGTTATATAAATTTTTGTTATTCATTTGCTGTACTTTAAGCATTAGTCATAAATGTATGTATACATACATATATATGTATATATACATATTTTTTTTGTTGGTGGTAGGGCTTGAAGTCAGGGCCTACGCACTGTCTCTGAGCTTCTTTGTGCTCAAGGCTCAGGGTAGCACTCTGCCACTTGAGCCACAGCACCACTTTTGGTTTGGGGGGGGCTAATTGGAAATAAGGAGGATTTTTCTGCTTGGGCTGGCTTCGAACCACAATCCTTAGATCTCAGCCTCCTGAGGAACTAATAGACATGAGCCACTGGTGCCTGGCTATAAGTCTTATATTTTAAGTTGTACTCATGCAAGTACTTTTTATACCAAAATCTCCAAAAAGTGCTATTTTTTGTCTTCTTGACATCACTTTTGCCTCTTACTTTCAATTCCCCAAGGAGCACTCAGGGTGATTATCAAAACTTACATCAAAGTCTTTCATAAAAAAGCAGGAATCGAATCCCTCCTTATTGAGAATAAGTCTTCAGATTTTATCTTGTTCATCAAAAGAAATAAACTTTTTTCAGTTCACTTCTCTAATTCTCATTTTACATCCTAAATTTATTAAAATATAAAATTTTCATTTTTAAAAAGGAGGTTTATATAATCTTTCACATATTTGTATTTATTAGCTTATTTAGACTGCAAATAAAAGATTGTTCACTTTTTCTTTCAGAGACTTTGGGAAACATAAAGAACATAAAGCTCTGGTTAATATATTTACACAAATCCTCAAAAATCAAAATCACTACTGAAAACTCTCCTACAATAATAAAACTGGAGCCAGGAAGACTGCTAGGTAAAGAATATGCTAACAAAGCACAGAAGTGGTTAAGCACAAGGACATTTTCCTATATGGGAGACCAAAGGCCCAAATATTCAATAACAAAAACTTTAGCCATATGTGCACTCATGTAGAACAAATTATTAACTGCTTTCCTCCATAAATATAAGCACTAAATTACAATAAATATGAATAATTTTAAATTATTTTCATGAAATCAGAGGCATTAAGTAGTGATGATCATTCAGTGGAAACATTCATCAAGATACATGTATGACAGAAATACCAATTTAATTTTACAATGTCAACTAGAAGAAGCCTGAAAATGCCTGTATTCAAAGACATTTTTAGAGTAATTACTTCTTTTTTGGACAATACATACAGTATTCTTTTTTCTTACATATGTTTCTAAATCTGCGTTTAGAATTCAAATTTTAGATTTAATTACAAGCAGAGGAATATGCCTACTTAACATCCATGCAAGCCTAAATTACTTTACATTCATACAGTCAAATGGAAGTTTGCAGTTAGAAGTTTTCTAAAGTTTATACAATCCCCCGGTTTTCAAATTTTGCTGTGTACTAAGAAACAACTAAAAGGCTCATTCAAACATACTGTGGGCTCCACTCTCAAAAGTGTGACTTGGGGGCTGGGGATATAGCCTAGTGGCAAGAGTGCCTGCCTCGGATACACGAGGCCCTAGGTTCGATCCCCCAGCACCACATATACAGAAAACGGCCAGAAGCGGCGCTGTGGCTCAAGTGGCAGAGTGCTAGCCTTGAGCAAAAGGAAGCCAGGGACAGTGCTCAGGCCCTGAGTCCAAGGCCCTGGACTGGCCAAAAAAAAAAAAAAAAAAAAAAGTGTGACTTGGTAGGACAGGGGTAAGGCCAAAGAATTTGGTTTTTAACTAGTTTCTAGATTATGATAATGTTAATGATTCAGGGACCATACTTGGAGTATCTCTAGTCAAACTCACCACTCACTTGTTTTATTGATTAAAAAAAGAAATAAGGCTCACAAAATTTAAGTTATTAATCCAATGTTTCTGCCAGAATGAGTACCAGAACTGACAGGACAATGCACCACCAGAATACAGTGTTCTTTGACTTGGCTTCCCCATCTGAGGTGTAGGCAGTACCATATGAGGTGTTGATGAACAAGCCACAGGGGGAAAAATGAGTTGTAGCTTAGGAAAAGGGAAGGCAATATAAACATCCTCTCCCAGTCGACAAAATTAAAGACACACAAAGCCACACCAAAAAAAAAAATTGAATGATTCAGGTATTTCTTTGTCACCACTGCTCCCCTTTTGAAGTTCATTTTTCTCTAAACATCTAAGGATTCACTTTGCATTCTTACATTGCAATGTCTCTGTTGATAACTTTTCAGTAATTCCATTACAGCAAATCACAGGGTTGTCAAGTCTTCAAGGATCAGAAGATCATGAGTTGACAAGTAGCAGATGCACAGAAAGAAGTTTTAAATAACGTACGTTCACTCCCCATGTGGAGTGAAGGAGAATACCTATTTCTCTATGATAGTAAAACCAGCCGGGAAGTAACAAAGAATGTAGTTGGGTCACAATATTTACCATTTCTACCATTTTTGTTCACTGAAGAATCAAAGAATTCAGAAGAAAGAAAACCCCTTAGATTTTCATACAAGCTGTTTCTGTTTAAGGACAGAAGTTTCTGTTAAAATTTAGTATAATTGTGATGTCACTGAGCACAGTGAAAGCTGCAGGCAAACAGAACATTCTCATTGTAATACTACTGTAGGCATACTTGAAACACTATAGCTTCTTCAGGATATAATTATAACTGCTTGTTGCTTCTGTGCTTTCAGAGATAATAGAAGTTGCTCACAAAATTGACAAAACACTGAGATGTTGCATATAAAATACAGAGTCACATGCATAATATCCCTCTATACATTTTCTCAGAGAAAAACAGCCAAGAATCCTACAGACCATCAAATTATGACTCTAGTGTTTCACTACAAGAAATTACACTCTGCAATCCAAAGGTATATTCAAATGTGTGGTATAATTTGGTTAATAACATTTAAGAGCTAGGATACAGGTGCTTGAATCTACAACAAAGAAAATGCTACTGACTTGGAGTTTGTTGTTTTATTGGTAATTACTTATAGAGCATCAAAGATGGAACTCAGGAGAAATACTTCTGTGTGTGTGTGTGTGTGTGTGTGTGTGTGTGTGTGTGTGTGTGTGTGTGTGTGTGTGTTGCAGGCTTGAACTCAGGTCCTGGGTGCTGTCCTTGAGCTCTTTTTGCTACTGCTACCATTTTGAGCCAAGCTCGACTTCTGGCTTTCTGGTAGTTAAGTGGAGATAAGAATCTCACAAACTTTCATGCCCTGGATAGCTTTGAACCCAAATCCTCAGCTCTCATTCTCCTGAGTAGCTAAGATTACAGGTGTGAGCCACCAGCACCCAACATAGAAAATATATCTTTTTTTTTTTTTGTTTTTTTTTGTTTTTGTTTTTTTGGCCAGTCCTGGGCCTTGGACTCAGGGCCTGAGCACTGTCCCTGGCTTCCTTTTGCTCAAGGCTAGCACTCTTCCACTTGAGCCACAGCGCCACTTCTGGCCGTTTTCTGTATATGTGGTGCTGGGGAATCGAACCCAGGGCCTCATGTATATGAGGCAAGCTCTCTTGCCACTAGGCCATATCCCCAGCCCCTAGAAAATGTATCTTAAGAGATGTAAGAGATTCAGTTCATATCTGTTGATTGTAAGGCACTAATTGTAGAAATAGCTGCTCTGTACATTAGGCAAAATCTCTGCTCTCAAGCCTCTTAAATCTTGAGAGACCAATATAAATTCACACCTTCAGTAGACACTGAACACTACAATATAGAGTGGTTTTATACTCAAAGAGCTGAGAAACTAGGAAGTTATCTCTAACAATTTACATTGACCATTGTCTAGAAAAATTTAGAAGTGGTTTCCATTTGGAAATGCTATCACCTGGCAGAAATAAAAGCTACGAAAGGCAGTTGGGTTTAGATTCTTTAGAAAATTAAGAACATTTGAAACAAGATTCTAAGCAATAGAGGCTATGAGCAGAGTTTGAGGGCGATAAAACAAAATAGTTTCTAAGTAACATGTATAAAAACTCACCAAAAATAGTGGGAAAGTACAAAAGTACAAAAAAACCCCACTTTTTGTTGTGCCAGCATGAGTTATTATAATACCAAATGAATTCACAGAAACTAGTAACAAGGTTAAGCCAATGAGTTAGAGACTTGAAAAAAATCTTTTGCCCTGTGGTGTCTGCTAATGTCTGGTGGCACAGAATTCTAACTTTAGTGAATTATACTTTAGTGACAGAGCACAAGCCTGGAGTCAGGGTAGATGTGGGCATCAACACAAACAAGTAAAAAAGCAATAGTAAAACAGGAGGAGAAAAAGCTAAATGGAAATGAAAGATAAACCTACAGATCATGGGTGTAGCCAAAAGCTGATGTCCTAGGATAAAATTAACAAGGTACAAGATATAACCAAGAAAAAGCAATTCAAAATAAATAATATGATGAATAAATAATAAAAATAATTAAAAATAATAAATAATATGACGGACTCCTTGAAAAATTCTGCCCAAACAACAACAACAACAAAAGCAAAGGAATGTTATATCAACTGTACCATAGTGAATGTAAGTAATTCAGGGGAATGAACTAATTTCTAGAAAAATAATTTGCTGTGGAGGCATATTATACTGACAAAGAATATATTTTTTTCTCATGTGTAAGCTAGAATTAATTCATAAATATAAACGCAAACAATTTTGTTGGTGTACAAATATACATAAGTATATTAACTGAAATAAAGTGGATTCAGGAGAGAACATAGTGTGATTCCTTAGGAAAGCTAACTCAGATTCCAACAAAATAAACGTCAGGCAAGGAGGACTATTAGGACTAATGAAGAGAGGGAGTAGAGGAGAATGCACTCACAAAATTCAATGCATATCCTACAAAAATTAAGAAAATTGATGGAAGAAGTGGAGTTGGGAGGGATCACTGAGAATGTTGAAAGGAGTGACATTGGTCAAGATAGATTGTATTCATGCATTACTTTCTTAAAGGGCAAACCTTTTGTACAACTGCTTTAAAATAATGAAAAAGTACATACAGTAAAATAAAATAGAAAAAAATATGTGGTGAATACTTACAAGACCTAAAAGGTCATAAGATCCCTTGAAGAAATGAAAGATGTTTACTAATATTTACTTACAGCAAAGACAAGCATCTCTGTTGATATGTTTTATCAATCATTGAATGATCAGATTATCCCACACTATTAGAGAAAAAAAATGTTTGGTAACTTAATTTGTTTAAAATATGCATTTTTCAAAACACATAGTTTGAAACAAAAATCTATAGGCCAAATTAAAAAGAAAAGTGAGGGGCTGGGGATATAGCCTAGCGGCAAGAGTGCCTGCCTCGGATACACGAGGCCCTAGGTTCGATTCCCCAGCACCACATATACAGAAAATGGCCAGAAGTGGCGCTGTGGCTCAAGTGGCAGAGTGCTAGCCTTGAGCGGGAAGAAGCCAGGGACAGTGCTCAGGCCCTGAGTCCAAGGCCCAGGACTGGCAAAAAAAAAAAAAAAAAAAAAGAAAAGTGAAAAACAGCAAACTACATATACAAAGTAATTTAAGGGATAAAGAAAAAAATACATTATTATCAAATGTTGTTGTTCCAAGAATGTAAATTTGATTTAACACTAGGAAGTCATAATGTTAACTAATTTTTATAATAAAAGATGAAAGGATAAGTTCAAAAATGTTTCTTTCAATGAAGCAAAAACATTATATGAAATCCAGCCCTGTTTAAGATATGCTAAACTCAGATTAGAATATGAAATTTGCTGAAATCAATACATTCAAAGGTAAGGATTTATAATCTTGAAATGCAATTTATGATAGCATCTGAAAATAAACTACCTAAGAAGTAAATACAACAAAATATAAAAGACATCTGAGTAGAAATTTCAAAACTTTATTGAAGGAAATTATAAAAGGCCTAAATACAAAAACATACTATGGATAAAATGGTTCATGGATAAAATGACTCAAAGTTCATAAAGACATATTTTCAACACATTTATTTTTAAGTTTTATGCAATTTACAATGAGATAAGGCTTTGAGTTCTTGTAAAAGCATGTAGATATTCTTTCCATTAACATGCATAGTGTGAAGGAGGTTCATTGTGCTATGTCCACATATCCATAATCCCATTCCTTGTCTTTCTCCCAGCATTTTCTTTTCTTCTTTTTTTTCTTTTTTTTTTCTTTTTTTTTTTTTTGCCAGTCCTGGGCCTTGGACTCAGAGCCTGAGCACTGTCCCTGGCTTTTCTTTTGCTCAAGGCTAGCACTCTACCACTTGAGCCACAGCGCCACTTCTAGCCATTTTCTATATATGTTGTGCTGGGGAATTGAACCCAGGGCTTCATGTATATGAGGCAAGCACTCTTGCCACTAGGCCATATTCCCAGCCCTCAGCCTTTTCTAAGAATGAGTTTTGGGCGAATTTTATGTTTATATATGTCTCATTAAATACAATAGTACTTTATTAGGATTTCATCACAATAAAGAAAATAAAAGGAATTTTAGAAAATGAAAGAAAAGTAAATCAAAATTGTAAGGCTGTAAAGTACAGTAACTAAATGAAACTTCACAACTAAACAGACAGAAAAATCAGTAAACTTGAAGATAAATCAACTGTTATTACTCAACTAGAGAAGCAGAAAGAATGAAGAAAATGATCACAGCCTGACAATGCATGGGGTACCAACAAAATATTTTGGTGAATGATGGGAATTCCATAGGAGAAAGGAGAGAAAAAAAGAAATAAAGTGCCATCTTAATTAAATGAGATCCACTAGTGCCCCAAATTTAATAAAAGACAGACAGTTACATTTTCATTAATTCTCTTAATAATAAATACAATGATATCTACAAGATCCATTATAGCCAAATTCTCAACAGATAATGAAAGTTGCTCAAAGGGGGAGATACAAAAGACATAAAAGAGTAATACAGAAGTAAACTTGAGGGGCTGGGGATATAGCCTAGTGGCAAGAGTGCCTGCCTCGGATACACGAGGCCCTAGGTTCGATTCCCCAGCACCACATATACAGTAAACGGCCAGAAGCGGTGCTGTGGCTCAAGTGGCAGAGTGCCTTGAGCAGGAAGAAGCCAGGGACAGTGCTCAGGCCCTGAGTCCAAGGCCCAGGACTGGCCAAAAAAAAAAAAAAAAAAAAAAAAAAAGAAGTAAACTTGACTACAGTATACTATATGTGTGGAATGGAAATGCCACAATAAAACCTGTTTGTACAAATAACGTACATTAATAAAAGAGAAAAGGGGGGGGAAGATTTGAAAGTCATTTCATAAAATATTAAGTATCTCCAATAAATTTCTAACTTGATTTTTCCTTTTTTTTCAAATTTTTATTATCAAACTGATGTACAGAGAGGTTACAGTTTCATACATTAGGCATTGGATACATTTCTTGTACTTTTGTTACCTTGTTCCTCATCCCACCCTCCCTCCTCCCCCTTTCCCTTTCCCCCCCTGAGGTGTTCAGTTCACTTAAACCAAACAGTTTTGCAAGTATTGCTTTTGTAGTTGTTTGTCTTTTTTTACCCTGTGTCTCTCCATTTTGGTATTCCCTTTCAATTTCTTACTTCTAATACCAGTATATTTTTCTATGGTTATAGAGGCCATTTCCAATGATAAGTGCAGAAAAAGAAAAAAAATAATTTCAAATGGGGAAAAAATTGTGTAGCTAGTAAAATTGTCTTTCAAATATGAAGGGAAAATTGAGGCATCAGATAAATTAGAGAGCTTATATTAGTAGACTAGTCCTATAAGGAGTTCTATAAGGAGCTCCTGTAAGGAGCTAAAAGGAGTTCTCTCTGCTGATGTTATAAAGTGGAAACAAATAGAAATCATGCTGAGCCTGTAATTCTAGCTACTCAGGAGGCTGATATCTGAGGATCATGGTTCATACATAGCCAGCCAGGGCAGAAAATTCCATGAGACTCTTATCTCCAATTAACCAACAGAAAACCAGAAGTAGTGCTGTGGCTCAAAGTGGTAGAGCACTAGCCTTGAGCTGAGGAGCTCGGGGACAGTTTAAGCCCAGAGTTCAAGCCCCACAAACAACCAGAAAGAAAAGAAAAGAGAGAGAGAGAGAAAGGAAGGAAGGAAGGAAGGAAGGGAGGGAGGGAGGGAGGGAGGGAGGGAGGGAGGGAGGGAGGGAGGGAAAGAAAGAGAGAAAGAAAGAAAGAAAGAAAGAAAGAAAGAAAGAAAGAAAGAAAGAAAGAAAGAAAGAAGAGAGAGAGAAAGAGAGAAAGAAAGAAAGAAAGAAAGAAAGAAAGAAAGAAAGAAAGAAAGAAAGAAAGAAAGAAAGAAAGAAAGAAGGAAAGAAAGAAAGAGAGAGAGAGAAAGAAAGAAAGAAAGGAAGGAAGGAAGGAAGGAAGGAAGGAAGGAAGGAAGGAAGGAAGGAAGGAAAGAAGGAAGGACTATGAAAAGTCAATTCATAATACCACTTCTGGATATATAACTTGGGGAAATTCTTGAACATGTGAATGTCAGATCATTTATAATAGCATTATTTATCATAAAAAATGAACACAAATACCTAATAAGTAGAAAAAAGTACATTGTAAAAACACTTAAATGAAAGACTATATAAGACTTACATGTGCATCATTACATTTGGTTCACAAAACTATTATATGGTGAAAACAGGAATTTGCAGAATAATGCATTGCTGTGAGCTCTGTTGTACACAACTTAAAAGCAGGCAAAGTAAACCACAAATTCAAATTTTTTTACTTGAAAACATGCATGTCTACATGAAAGAATAATTGTTCATCATATATGATATTGTCGGGGTCTCTAGCCTCCCACGCTCTCCTGACCTGCGGGAGAGATGGGGAAACATGCCCCAACTGGGTGAGCCAAGAAGTGGAAAGGGTCGACAGACCACCCACACCCAGCCCTCCCACATGGGAGGACAAACAGATGGCCCGGGAGCTTAAGTCAGTGCAAAGGCTCATTTATCGGCAGGAAGGGGAGGGATGTACATTCACCTATCTAGGCACTGTGAGGAGGCCTGAGCTGTCCGTCAAGGGTGGAGGGCCGAGGGACCAATCCTAAGGGGTGGCCTTATTTTTTGTCACAGCGCACAGGACGGCCTCTAGGTTCACCATCAGGCACCATCTTGGCCATACGTGGTCCCAAGGCTGGGAGGCGGGGCCAGCTAGAACCGCCTTTCCAGCATAATAGCCGCATGTGACCCCGAGGCTGGGAAACAGGCGGGGCCAGCTAGGACCGCCTCTGAGGCAGGGCAGCCGGGCACACCCCACATGATATCATAAAAACATATCTGATAAACCCTAAGAAAAGTATCTGAATAAAAATGACAGTGGCTTTCTTAGTGAAAAGGAGAGAGAATACAATGAACTAAATGCCAGACATGCAATTGTGTGGGAAGTCACCAACACTTCCAAAACTCTAGGAATTAACTCTCTCTCTCCTTCCCTCCCCCTCTCCCTCCCCCTCTCCCTCCTTCTCCCCCTCCCCTCACCATCTCCCCCCCCCCTCTTACCTCTAGCATTTGGATAACACCTTTAACCCTTTTTGTTTTTGTTACTTTTCAAATAGTATCTTGGTTTTTGTTCAGGCTGTCCTAGAATGTTAACCTGTTTTCTGCAGAGTTGAGATGATAGCTATGCACCATCCCATTCAGCTTTTTATTAGTTGAGATGGATTCTCACAAACTGGCCTTGGACCATGACCCTTTCAATCTCAGCTTCTCCAGTAGCTAGAATTAAAGGCATAAACTACCATACCTAGCTTAGTTTTTAAAATACTATTTTTTAATATTGACTTGGGAAGCCAGAGGAGGTTGAGGGAGGTGACAAAGAAGGTAAGTATATAGTATACACACATGGACATGTCACATCAAAACCCTCTCGTGCAACTCGCTCATGCTAATAAAAATGCCTTAAAATATTTTTCTGTGGGTCTGGCTCATATTACTTTCCAAGTCCTTTTCTGATAGAGGCATAGAATTCTATTGTGTATATGTACCACATTTTCGTGATCCATTCCTCTACTGAGGGGCATCCAGGTTAATTCCATATTTTGGCTATGGCAAATTGTGCTGCAATGAACATAGCTGTGCTTTACTGTGTGTGGTCTTGTTTGTCATCTTTTGGGTAGATGCCCAAAAGTGGGCTACTGGGTTATAGGGGAGTTCTACACTTAGCCTTTTGAGGAACCTGCATACTGCTTTCCAGAGTGATTGAACAAGTTTACACTCCCAACAACAGTTTGGTAAGGTTCCCTGTTAGCCACATCCCCTCCAGCATCTGTTGTTATTAGTTTTCTCATTGGTAATAATTAGTACATGTCTAAGATAGTCCTAGCAAAAGATCACAATAGCTCAATAACAATGTGCATACTAACACATAAGATGATGCTAAGCAAAATGAACTCCAAGTTATGGATATAAGTGGTTTATCATTGTTATTATTATGTTCAATGTACCATATGAAAGTATGTCATTTTCCTTTGTCTTTCTTCCCCATGGTTTTACTCCTGAAGTCACTGTAATTGATTCTGGTACCCTGGATGTTGTATATATGTTTATCTGAAGTAGGGAAAGGAAGGGGAACATCAAAATGGAGAGACAAGTGGTAAAAGGTAAACCAGTGCAACAAGAATACTTACAGAACTATATGCTGTAATCCAACTGTACAACTCGGGGTGGGAGGGAGGGAGTTGGGGAAGAGGGAAGGTGGGAGAAAAATGAGGAAGGAGGTAACAAATTGCAACAGAAATGTATTCACTGCCTTATGTATAAAACTGTAACCCCTCTGTACATCACTTTGACAACAAATAAATCAAAAAATAAAAATAAATAAATAAATAAGATAATGTGGAAAAATATTATCCTGTTAGAGATAAAGAAGAAAGACCTAGAAGGTCACTACTAAGATGGAGGAAAAATTTCTACCTGGGTAATATCAGGTACAGGTTTAAGAGAGAAACTTTGTGAGCATGTAATTGATAAAATTGATGATAAATTTTCTGTAGTGATATTGTTCTGTGCACCTGGCTTATTATAATAAAGATAGTAATAACTGATGAAGAAGAAAGGAAAGGAGAAGGAGGTAGAGAAGGAGGCGGGCAATAAAGGAAGAGGAGGTGGGGGAGGAGGAGGAACAGAGAACTTCTGTGCAGTCTCTGAGGGGTAAAAGGAAGAACAGGAACAAGCAATGGAGAGACAAAAATATTGATGAGAATATTGTGCCTCAAATACCAAGGGAGGATTAAGAAGTGGAAATTTGGACAGAATAGTTTTAATTACTGCAAAGTGCTTTTTGAAATATCCACACCTGTATGATATACATAGGACTAGTTTTCTAGACTTAAATATGAAAGTTTGGAACAGCAGCAATGGGAAAAACAAAGGTGAATTAACTGAGTGCTGAACAAGAAATGGAAGGCAAAGCTGAGTTCTGATAGCATACATTTTTTAGAAGAACCAGATGGCATATTTCTTGATCTACTCCAGCAACTTTGGTTAACACTGAGTAGTTATCAAGGTTGAAAACATTTTAATGTGTAAAATACATAGTCACACATACAGAAACATACACATGCACTCATCACTCATCACACATGCACTCATGTTGGGGCTAAAGAATTTGCCAGTGGTCTACCAAAAACCTTAAACATAGAAGAAAGAAAGTAAAATCTACTATATTAGACAATTTCTAGGAATGACTAAGTATTTCTATCTAGGTTGAGAGTCCTCCAATTGCTAGCTGGCCAGAGTTTCCAGGAAATTTTCACAAAAGGAAGATTAGTGGGACAAATTAAATACAGCCCTGCAACATCAGTTACCTGGAGGCAATAATCACTATTCATCCCCCTCTTCCTCACCTCCCACACTGAGCACCCCTTCCCACACCACTAGCATTTCATCCCCCTCTTCTTTACCATACAGACTAAGCACCCCTTCCCACACCAGTAGCATCTCACCCCCCTCTTCTTCAGCACCCATACTCAGCACCCCTTCCCACACCACTAGCATTTCATCCTCCTCTCCTTTACCACCCACACTCAGCACCCACCTCACACATCACTAGCATCTTTCCTAGTCCAGGTGGCTTCCCTGGTAGGTTGACTCAGGTTCTCAGCAGTTTCCTTGTCGTTCTCAAACCAGAGTTGCTGTGCTTGTTTTTTTTATTGTCAAAATGGGCCCAAAGACAGCATTTTCCTCTTCATTGAGCAGCATTCATCTCTCTAAAATAGTCATGTTCAATTGCACCTGCAAACCAGAAGAGACTGACCCGCTTTGGACAAACTGCTGCCCTGATCTCCTTTACCTGCCATGATGACATTTTACTCTTTGGGATGATTATTTCTCCTTGTTTCTTCCATCTGGCTTCTGATCTTCAAAGTAATTTTATCTCTGTTGCTGCCAGAGAGCCCAAATCTCTTTCAGAAACCCCCTACGAGCCAGGCACCAGTGGCTCACACCTGTAATCCTAGCTACTCAGGAGGCTGAGATCTGAGGATTGTGGTTCAAAGCTAGCCAAGCAGGAAAGTTCATGGGACTCTTATCTCCAATAAACAACTTGGAAAAAGCCAGAATTGATTCTGTGGCTCAAGTGGTAGAGGACTGAGCAAAAGAAGACAATTGACAGCAACCAGGCCCTGATTTCAAGCCCCAGGACTGACAAATAGAAAAAAATTTAAATTTCCTTCTATTGAGCTTAGCCAACAAAAACAAAATGAAACAATTCCAGCTGAAATTCTTAAAAACCATGATGATCATGATGATGATCATGATGATGATCATGATGATCATGATGACGACAACGACGTGTGTGTGTGTGTGTGTGTGTGTGTGTGTGTGTGTGTGTGTGTGCTTGCTCAAGGCTGGCACTCTACTTCTTGGGCCACACTCTTCTTCCAGCTCTTTGCTTGTTAATTGGAAATAGCAAATTTCATGGGCTTTCCTGCCCAGGCTGGCTTTGAACAGCTGAGATCCTCGGTTCTCAGCCTCCTGAATAATTAGAATTACAGGTATGAATCAGTGGCTCCCAACAACCCAGATGTCTTAAGGGCAATATATCCCTGTTGTTTTATCAAGAAATTTTGACCGTATTACCAAAATTCTTTTAACACCTGAGAAATAAACAGCATTTCTCACTTTCAACATTTGACTCTATTTCTCTTCAGAGCCAGAACTGGTGGTGTTGTTTTTTTTCTTTTTTTTCTTTTTTTAATTTAACTTTTATTAGCACAAGTTCGTTGTATGAAATAATGGGTCTCATTATGACATTTTCATACAAGCTCCCGATCACCTCCTGTTGTTCCTGCCCCTTCTCCTATTTCTTTTTTTTTCAAATTTTTATTATCAAACTTATGTACAGAGAGGTTACAGTTTCATACGTTAGGCACTGTATACATTTCTTGTACTTTTGTTACCTTGTCCCTCATATCCCCCTCCCTCCTCCCCCTTTCCCTTTCCCCTCATGAGGTGTTCAGTTCACTTACACCAAACAGTTTTACAAGTATTGCTTTTGTAGTTGTTTGTCTTTTTTTACCCCATGTCTCTTGATTTTGGTATTCCCTTTCAATTTCCTAGTTCTAATACCAGTATACATGGTTTCCAATATACTCAGATAAGATTACAGAGGTAGTGTAGGTACAACCACAGGAAGGTGATACAAGAACATCATCAATAATAGAAGCTACCAAAACACATGGGACGTTGAAAGTAGTTACAACTGTGATATAACAATCGTTTCCATAACATGGAGTTCATTTCACTTAGCATCATCTTATGTAGAACTGGAGTTGTTTTGAAGGAATATTTCAAAATGGAGGTAATTATCAATACTGCACAAGTCTTTTCAACCACAATTGGGTATATTTGCTAGATTCACTCACTGTCTTTATCTCTTGGGCCATCCCTTCTCTCTACTATTCTTCCTTTTTTGCATGTCTCTTTCTATAACTCTCACTCCCTCTCTCATCTGTCCTAAGACTTCTGCTTCATTTCCATCAAGTTTGTGGTTGTGTGCTTCTATCATTACCAGTTCTGGAAAAATAGCCTACTATGGTGCAACTGTCGTTGGACTTCTGTGACATAAACATTACTAGCTTTAGAAAGAAAAATACTTTGATGAAGGGAAAAAATAGACAACTCTTCATTGTCTCAGTAAAAGGATCATTAACAAAGTCACAATAACTTTGGCAAAGTGGCAAAGTGCCAACTTGAGCACCTCTGTAGTTTAAAGATACCAATCATTGTGCACATACGAACTTTCACATACATGCATAAGAATACATGGTTTTCCCTAGCCTACCCCAATAAAGAAAAGGCAACATCACCTTTCAAAGAGCCACTTCTTTCAGGGAACATTTGCAAGGTTTCTTAAGGAGGGTTGTCTCAGGGAAACAAAGGCAAAAACAAAATCACTTGCTCCAAGGATTTGCTGAACAATTTCATATCGTTGAATGTTACCCATTAACATGTGTATTTCGAACCTAACAACTACTGGCAGACATTTGGAAAGCAAAAGGATCAGTTGACCTGCAGACAGTTCAAATGTGCCATATGCTCACAGTCACTCTAGTGCTGTGTGAACTCTTCTAATTTATTCTCTAGCTGACTAACCTCACTTTAAAGAAACGGATACCTGTTTGTCATTCAATGTTGGCATTTTATTTTTCGTTATTACTCATAAGTATGGACATCAGAAAAAATGATGAATAGCCAATTTAAGATAGTTTTAAGGGGAAATAATGGAGTTCTTCCAAAATTTATTACAAATGTTTTCCACTTAAATGACCACTTTATGGAAAAAATATTCCCAAACAGTATTCGTTAGGTACAATTTTATAAACAAGTTACTTTTTCAACACATCCTAACAAAACTTCTAAAAGGAATCTGCTATTACTTTGAAATCACTACAGTTTAAATTGGTATGCATGAGTGTGTGCCTACTTTTGTGTGTGTGCGTGCGTGTAGTCTGTAAATAAATATATGGATAAAAATGCTTTTCACTATCCAACTTTGCCTTTAAAACCTACTTCTTGGTCTTTTCAAATATGTTTTAGCCACCAATTCCTCCTGACCTTCCTTTTTCTTGAAAGTGTATTTCTTAGGCAATATTGTGTATAGGCAACATTTTTGACAGAAGGATAAAAGGAAAATTACTATTTATTGTTTTAAAATTAAATTCATTACAATTCTACTCATTCTTTGTCCTGTGTATTAGGGAAGGTATTAAATTTCTGTAGTTTCAACCAAATAGCTAAGAAAGTCATGCTATTTAATAGTAAGAATTCCATCAAAAATAGTAAAGAAAATAATTAGGGGGTGGAGGCATGACTTGAAGATAGAGTACACAACATGACTCAGAGATAGAGTACACATCTAGTAAAAGCTGGGTCCTGAATTCAAATCCCAGACTGCCAAGAAAAAGAAAAATGAAAAGGAAATCATTAACATATATACTGACTTCTATATTCTATATTATGAACAGACTGTGGGCTGTGCTATACAATTTGTGTCCCTCATGCTTCTAACAAGTGATTGGCTTATGATAGCACTCCGTAAATTAATTTTAATTAATCAGTTAGTCACAAAAGTTATTTCTAAGTTATAGTGTGTATTCTTCTTGTAAAGGAGTCATAGTTATGTCAAAATATTCCAAAGCAATTAAATTGCCTATCTATTTATAACCATTAATTATCCTATAATAAAATGTTTTATTGCTTGCATTTTAGCAAACTTTACTTTCTTCAAATATTTCTTCTGAGGATTCTTAAGATATGAACCATGATTCTGGAAAAAAAATAAACAACTTAGAATAGGTTATAGAAATAAAATATGGAAAATAAAATAAAAATGAGTGGCATGCACATGATACTCACTTGCATGGTCATGGGCAAGCCCTTGTGCATTTAACCGAGATGGCCTGTAGCATGGCTAGGTACATCTCACTGGGCTTTCACTCCTGACTCTGTGTGTTTAAATTATCAGGGAGAGGAGGATGGGAATGGTCTATTACTTCCACAAGAGAACCCACAAGACTTCCCATTCCTCTGTGGAAGCAAAGCTGTGGGCAGCTGGCACTCTTCCACAGTGAGCTACAAACACCACTTCGCCACTTTGCAAGCTTCCTCAGGCAGCAGATGTCTTGTAGCTGCAATGCAGGTCTCCAACTCCACCAAGCCACCTGTACAACATATTTAATGTACCAACAATTATTCTGTTGCTACCTAGGAACAATATTCATTTTCATTTATTTAATTTTTCTCTGAACCCTTGTGTTGAGTGGATGATTATATAGCATGTAGCCTAATACTGCAAGACTTTCTGCTCAAAATTTTTTTAAATGAAATCCTTCACAATGCCCCTCCTTCCAAAGTCCTCAAATGAATTCAGGAAAATCCACCTTATAAACCATCAAACGCTTTGGCTTTATACCAAAAAATGATGTTTTTAAAGCTGCTTGGCTGAACCACTATACAGTTCAGTTGCTAACCCTCTGCATTACTCTGACACTACCAAACTTTAACATGCTTTACCAAAACTTTAAACTGTGGATCCAATCCTCAAAGAACATTATCAGGAAAACATTCTGACTTTTTCAACTGTTCAAGTGATACTTATAGTATTATTGTGTCTGTTTAGTTTAAAAATGAGGTTGATAATGATAATGTTTTTCCATAAGATGATCTTCTACTTTTTCGTGATACCCGTAGTTTTCACTACATAAATGACTAAATCCTTACAGAATCTCTGTCTTGATTAGCACTCCTGCTAGTAAAATTTCACATACTAAATAAGCACCAGCTGTAGCAAGAAAGAAAGAAAAAGGCAAGTGTAAATGTTCCATATGCCCCACCAAATTGGCATCTGTGTCAGTAACCCTTTAAAAAAACTATTGTATACATACATTCTCTTAAGTGTTTTGTTCACAGAATAATGCTTACAAAATTCTCTCTGCTGGCATACCAAGAAGGAGCCTATTCAGTATATCACTCAGTGATATGAAATACAAGTTCTCTTTTTCTTCTCATAGTCATGGATACACCTGAATGTTCAATTTATGTAAGTTGCTTCAAGTTAGTGAACCTTTATTCTGACATCTGTTCTATGTAATGTGACACTGCTGGGCTCTTACAAAGCTGCCTGCAGTCTAATTGGTAGCAACACCAAACACCGTAGAGAGACAGAATTACTTTGGTCATCTGAAGAATATCTCAGAGACCAGATTCAAAACAAAAAAAAAAAAAATCTGAATATGGGTGAGGGGAAAGAATGTGTTTTCACTGTCTTCTTTCCACCATAGTTTCTTCAAATTACCAGGTGTCTTTCATAGATAGAAGATGAGGGAGAAAGTAACAAGTTATACAAGAAATGTACCCACTGCCTTACGTATGAAACTGTAACCCCTCCATACATCACTTTGACAATAAATAAATACTTTTAAAAAATAAATAAAAAAGAAGAAAGGCTCCAAGATATACTGAAGATGTTATTTAATGGTGCTTAAAATGGCTTTCAATTGTTCAGCCATCAAGACCTTATGGAATGTCTGAAATCCTATGGTTACATAGGAAAAAAGAATTGTTTTCATGAACTTACAGTAGCCACCAGAAAGATACAGAGAATAATGTAGCAACAAAACTGTTTCTACAGGGAGATGGTGGGTAGTATGGGTACTTACAGATAGCTATCTCACAAGTTAAAGGATATTCATTTATAAGTGTTCTCTTCTATCTCTGAAGCACTATTATCTTGATGAAGGCCAGTGTAGATGGAAAAGAAAGCAAGTCAGGTCTTTCTTTGTGGTGATCATGGATTCTTGCTCGAGCCTCATCATTCATGTTTATAGCATCATGTTGCTCTTATTTAAAAGTTGTGATGGTATTTACGTAGATCTATGTTTATCTACTGGAATACTAATACTCCTTGTTAGAAGTAATAGTATATGTTTGCCTATGTCGGAATGGTTAAGAAATGCTGAATATTTTTGTTCAAAGCTAAATGAAATGGGTGGTAAATAATTTTCTAACTAGGATTAATTAACTCATCTCAAGAACAAGGGGAAATAAGTTAAATTTTCCTTTGCTTCCCTGAAATTTTCCTACTATATGAATACACTTTTCTCCAATGTACACTTTTCTCAAGGACTGAGTTAACATTACACTTGATAATTCTGATGGCAAAAAAAGAAAGAGAAACATACATTTTACTTACATGTTTATATGTTAAAAATCTCTATGATCTTTTGAAAAAAATTTATCTAAATTTGTAGAGAATAGCTTACAGAAAGGTTTGTTGAATAAATCCATAATTGTAGTATACATTAGAATCTACAAATTTTAAAAATACATAAATCCATTCTATCAAACATTTGTAGCTTCCCTTAGGAGTAATGGATTCTTTCCAGAGTACAGGAAACAGTGAAACAAAGCTGCTAGCCTCTGCCCCAGGAAAGTGTCATGTAAACTTCTGCATTGGGAAGTTTGGAGGAATTGATCCAATATTTATGTACCTGAAATTAAATCATCCTTACTAAACCTAGAGGGATATTACAACTGCTGAATGATTAAAATTTAATTTATTCTTCAAACATTTGGCATGTAGTTGATAATAGTCATGGTTAAAAAATGTTTCTAGAAATCTATATATTCCTTAAAATACCATTTTATTGGGATATCCCCAAATATAGTATAGTATAGTGAGGCATGTGTCTTCCAAGTGACTACGGCATTTTTGCTTTTATTTTTAAGTTTTTGTGTTTTTGTTTTTGTTTTTTTGCTTGGCTGCCTGCCTGTGTGGTCACTGGTCCTTTCTCTCAAGTGTATAATGGCCATGCTTATTTGAATTCAGTTGTGTTCATGAGAAATTACCCATTGATAGAGGATTTTCCCAGATGAGAGACTAATATAAAAATAAACTTGGAGGTTCAATTAATCAAGAAATCCTTCCAGAAGACACTGTGTATGCATGATCCTAGTGCATTTCATCTTCTAGACTCCTCATCTCAAAAGAAGAGGAACAGTAGCCGGGAAAGCCAGGATGCTTGGTCTCTGCTATTTTAAAATATTCTAAACATCAATTTTATTTTTTAATAGCCCAAACACGTATTTTATTGATCCCTTTAGCCTTAGTTCTCTTTCTCCTGCACCGTCTTGGTTCCACGGAGTCGCCCAGTCCTACGGGCTGCAATGAGACCCACTTTGCGTCCAGCAGGGGCATCTCTACAAATGGTGGAGGGTTTGCCAATGTGCTGGTGGTTACCACCTCCAAACGGAGCCTCCACAGGTTTCATAGCCACACACCGTACACGTGGCCAGCAGTTCCTCTTTGCCTTATACTTGTGGTAGGCACGGCCAGCCTTCAAAATAGGTTTGTCAATTCGGCCACCTCCAGCCACCACACCAACAACAGCTCTGTTGGCAGAAGAGTTGACCTTCTTGGAGCCCGATGGCAGCTTCACACGGGTCTTCTTGGTCTCAGGATTGTGGGAGATGACTGTTGCATGATTCCCAGAGGCCCGAGCCAGCTTGCCTCCGTCCCCAGGCTTCTCCTCCAGACAGCACACAATTGTACCCTCAGGCATGGTGCCCACGGGAAGGACATTGCCAATGTTGAGCTGGGCCTTCTTGCCACAGTACACGAACTGGCCCGTGTGTATGCCCTCGGCGGCAATGAACAACTCTGTCTGTTTCTTGAACCCGTAGGGATCACGGAAGACCACCTTGGTGAGGGGCGCACCGCGGCCGGGGTCGTGGATGATGTCCTTCATGATGCCTTTGATAAACATCAATTTTAGCTTCTATTCTAAGGCAGTTTGTCATCCTGATGAGAAGATATTATATAATTACAACCGTAGAATAAGCGATGGAAGCAACAAAGCACTTCATAGAATTCCTACAATGAGTTTATAGAAAACGATCCTATTTAGGAAGCAACGTCCAGGAGGTGGTGACATATGGAATTTTAAGAGGAAGATTAACCTTCCAATAGGCAATGCCAAGTATTCCCATAGATGATGTGTGTACATTGGGGCCAGCATTACCAGTTGTTGCTACCTTTTATAATCTCAAAGGCTGTTCACCAAGAGCTCCCTCAGTCTCTGGAGATGCATTGCTGGATGGCGTTTGTATGGTATTTGCTTCTCAAAAGGCCACAGCCAGGTCACACGCTATTTAAAGCACTCCTTTATTTAAGACAACTTTCAAGTGTTTCTTCTCCCTTTGCTATCTATGACTGCCCCATTTCAGTTTGCCATAGAACAGCTGTTTCGATATCCAGCATTTATCCGTTCTCCACATGCATCCAGCCCAGAGGGATTGTTAAGCAGATCATTGTTTTAATTCTGGCGACATTCCAGGTCCCCATTATTAGTGATCCTGTCTTAACATTTACTGTTCAGTTTGGCTCACAGGTGATGTTGATTAAATTGGATATGCCATCTGGGGTGGGTTTCATTTGGTAGGCACATTCAAATCTTAGCACACCTACTGCTTCATTTGGGTCTGAAGTTTTATGCCACATTTGATGGCATTCTGGACCATGGCTTCTGCGACCTAGGCTCATAGGCTTCTTCATTTAGTGGGCAATCTGATACACTATTAGTTGTCATGGTTTCCTAAAGAATGAATAATCACCAATTTATCCCTTCACTTAGTTCCTGTTTAGTCTCTTAACTATTTATTAGGCAACCAATATAATGCTAGAAATCAGATATAAATATGGGATCAGGGAAGAGAAGATAAAACCCACAAATAGAAAGATAGCGATACATGACCTGTTCAGAAAACCTCTCTATAAGCTAAAAAGAGGAAAGAGCTTTCTGGGGAAAAAGATACAATCAGATTGAATCTTAAAGCTAAGGCTTAATGCTTTGGTTTCATGCATTTGAACAATTTAAACATTCATAGAAAGATAATATATAATCATTTTATTCCTAACTATTGGGGAAAATAAAATGTGTAGTCATTACTTAGTTTTTTATTATTTGTTGATGTAAATAAGCAAGGTAGACATGTGTAGGCATGTATTCATCCACAGTCTTGTTTTGAAATGGCAGACACCCTTTAAAGTCTATAGAAAGCTCTTTTGAACTCACAGTGATCCTGCATGCCCTGTGATCTAATGACTATACTGTGACAATGACTGTTAGAAAATGAGTATGAAAAAATGATGATGGGAATGTAAACCACCAGTAATAATAAGAGCCATAAAAACTCATGCTAGTTAGCTCTTACAATGTGCTAGGTATGATTGTAAATGTTTTACATATATTCACTCATTTAATCCTCACAACAACCAATCTTGCTAGGTCTAGAGGTGAGCCCTAAGAAAGGGTTCATGTTTGACCTATAAAAATGTCCATTTCAAATGCTTCATCCTATTATTCCTCTCCTAATTCACACATGAGGAAATGAGATGTAGGGAGGTTAAGCAACTTGCCCAAGGTCATGGAGTTACTAAGAGGTTATTATATTTCTAATTATTTACGGACATCCCTAATACCTCCGTGTCCTCATGTTGCAAGAATAAAAATTGAATGGTTCTAAATTTAGAAAGAAGAATAATTTATTGCAAGAATATAGAGCTGCTGGAAGAACCAAAGAAAAATCAGAATTAATCATTTCCAGAATCCCACTATTTCTGAACACTTCCAGGTCTGCCATTCTGTTGCAGTTCAACATCATCCCTCACCTGAATGAAAGGCCTCTGGCTTCTGCCTTTGCCCTTGGCTATTTGCAATGAATAGAGAGACAGAGTATGCTAAAAAGCGTAGAGCAAACAATGTCACTCTGATATTTAAACCATTCAAAGGCTCCCTTCTTTTTCAGAGCCAATGTTGTCATTTTCACTCTGACCCTTTCTGTACCTTGTGATCCACGATCCACCTCCAGCCCCTAAACCTCTCTGAGCCCATCGCTTACTACTCTATCCTCTTTGCTCCCCTCACACATCCTTTGAGATCCAGGGTAAAAATCCCACCTCAGACCTTTGTACCTGCGGTTCTTTCCCAAGATCCCCAGGAAATTTACCTCACCACTCCTGCACACCCTTTTTCACACCTCACTTTCTCAGGGAAGCCCTCTTGGATTCCCATTTAAAATTTTAATCCCACTCCAACAGTAAATCTATCTTCCTTCCCTCCTTTATTTTTTTGTACTTACACAATCTTAATAAACACAATGCACTTAGCATTATCTTCTAACCTGACTTGTATTAATATATTACATATATAAATGTTTGTTGCAGGAATGAATGAATGAATAAATAGGACTCCAAAACATAAAACAAAGAGAACCTCACAAAACTGAACCTCTGGCAGCCCAGGGAACTCCAATTCCAGGGTAATGTGATCAAGCATTCAGCGCTCAGAAGGGAGAATAATGGATATAGCTTTGGTCCCATATCTGCACACGGGACAGAACGTAGTAATATATGGCAGGCAACTGGCATTATTTTTTTCTCTTACCAGGATAAAAGAGAATGGATTCAAGGCAAGTAAAAGATCAATAGTTGTGTGCTTACTATACCCACTGGTCTTATTCTCTATTTTAGTGTGTTTTCTATCATTTATTACCTCAAGTATTCTACAGAAATAGTAGTCTAGAAGTCTAGTAGTTTAGAATTTCAATCTAAAATCAGAATTTCTAGAGATCATTTTGTTTCGTTTCATTTAGGTAAACTTCAGCCTCTGGGGCTGGGGATATGGCCTAGTGGCAAGAGAGCTTGCCTCATATACATGAGGCCCTGGGTTCAATTCCCCAGCATCACATATATAGAAAACGGCCAGAAGTGGCGCTGTGGCTCAAGTGGCAGAGTGCTAGCCTTGAGCAAAAGGAAGCCAGGGACAGTGCTCAGGCCCTGAGTCCAAGGCCCAGGACTGGCCAAAAAAAAAACAAAAAAACAAAAAACTTCAGCCTCTAAAATATATATATATATATATATATATATGTATGTATATGAAAAATCTCTTCATCTTTTATGGAGTTTTTGTTATATGAAGAATTTTAGCCAGGCACCAGTGACTTACACTTGTAATCCTAGCTACTCAGGCAGCTGAAATCTGGGGATCACAGTTTAAAACCAGTCTAGGCAAGAAAGTCCATGAGACTGATATCTCCAATTAGCCAACAAAAAGCCAGAGTGCTGCGGTGGCTCAAGTGGCAGTGTACTGGCCTTGAGCACAAAAGCTCAGGGACAGTGCATATTCTCTGAGTTCAAGTATGAGTTCTCACCCCCCTCACACATACAGACATACAAAGAACTGTATTTTCTCTTAAATAAATGGAGGAAAATATCTTGATCCTGATATTTCATTTATTCTGAAAAAAAGGTTTTTTTTTTGGCCAGTCCTGGGCCTTGGACTCAGGGCCTGAGCACTGTCCCTGGCTTCTTCCAGCTCAAGGCTAGCACTCTGCCACTTGAGCCACAGCGCCGCTTCTGGCCGTTTTCTGTGTATGTGGTGCTGGGGAATCGAACCTAGGGCCTCGTGTATCCGAGGCAGGCACTCTTGCCACTAGGCTATATCCCCAGCCCCTGAAAAAAAGGTTTTGATGACAAAAGGCAGCTGAAAACAATGAACATTGCAGATGCTAAATTAAGTCATCTTAGCCAAGCTGTTCTTGCTTCTGCCCCATCCCATAGTCTCTCTTCCGATGTGAAATATGTCCCTTTAGCATATTTTATGCCATAAAACTCTTTCTCATAAAAATTAATAAATAGAAGAGAATTCTGTAGAAATTCTTCTAAAGCCTTCATTCTTCATTACATCTTTTTTTATTAGCACTAGTTAGTTGTATAAGGGTATTTTATTTTATCGTGTCCATTAATGGACACAGTCATCTTGATCAGTCATCTGATCTCTTCTTCTCTTTCTCCCTCTATGTCCCCTAACATTCTTACCCAGTTTCCTTGTTTCAATTTCACACAGGCACATGGTATAAATTATACCATGTGATACAACCTACTTATTATACTTACCATCCCTGAACTGCCTATGGCTTTATCAAACTAAGGGAATCCAGAAGATGAAGAATCATCAGTTACGTGCATAGTAGGGGAAAGAGGAAAGTGTGTCACTTCTGATCAAGACTTTTAAATCAGTTATCTCAATGTCTGGTCCTGTCAAAGCTGGAAAAAGGCTAAAGCCTGAGCCCTATGTTAATGTGTGGATACGCCTCATGGTATAGATTATGATTACTAGTCTTGCTCCTTCCCTCTCTCCATTCACCAGCCCCCTCCTACCACTGTCCACCTCCTACTCTAGACATGTTTCAATTTCCTAATGTTCATTTGCTTGCAATTCCTAATAAATAATTGTTTAGAGAGATTTTGCCATGGTACCTCACACTTATGAACACCATGTTTTAGCCACATTGATCATATATACATATGTGTAAGTACAGACATTTTTGATCATATATGTGCCACCATCTATGTTTGTATTCTGTGTCTAGCATCCATATGAGAAAGAATATGCAACTTCAATTCTTCTGAGTTTGGCTTACTTCATTTAATATTTTTTTTTCCAGGTCCATCCCTACAAATGGCATTGTTTGAAACTTTTTTTTTTTTTTTTTGGCCAGTCTTGGGCCGTGAACTCAGGGCCTGAGCACTGTCCTTGGCTTCTTTTTTGCTCAAGGCTAGCACTCTGCCACTTGAGCCACAGCGTCACTTCTGGCCATTTTCTGCATATGTGGTGCTGAGGAATCGAACCCAGGGCCTCATGTATACGAGGCAAGCACTCTTGCCACTAGGCCATATTCCCAGCCCCAAATGGCATTGTTTGTTCTTCTTTATGGCTGGATAATATTCCACTGTACATACAACATGTAAAGCTTTTCAAACCACATTGGTCTGCCTCACCTTATCAAGGGCTACATTGTATCATATGACTATATCATATGTAGTAAACTACAACTCAGTTAGGAAACCATTTAATGCTAATAGATGCTCTTAAAAACAAGTCTGTAATTGGTATCCTTATATATAAATGACCACTAGTACTTTCAGAATAAGAACCAAAAAAGTAGAATTGCTAAGTCAAAATCAGTTATGTTTTATATTTTACTGCATATTATAGATTTTACTACAAAATATATGCCACTGTATGCTCACAAATAATATATGATTCTGTTTACTTTCTAATGCCAAACACTATTATCTTCCAGCCTTGTGGTTGTTTATGTGTATGTTTTAATTTGAAATTTTGTTGTTTGGCAGTACTGAGGAACAAACGAACAAACTCATGTTAACTATGTATTATAATTGAAGATAGAAAATATAGTTCAGACATCAGTCAATGTCAAACTCTGTCTACATGGGGCTTGTCCAATACCATATTCTAAAAGAATGTGGGTATTACCTTACATGAGAGGCCTATATCCCACTGAGGTAGACAAATAGGTATAAAACTTAATGTTTGGAAACAGAATAAGTCAGAGATGGCAACAGTGTGATATACCCTTCAGGGAAATTGGCAGATGGTTGTTTCAATACATTTGAGCTGTCTCTGAGTCCTTCACAGCACAATGTCCTCAGCAGCCACTACGCTCATTGTTGTTCATCAGATACAACATACTTACTGTCCCTGAATTGCCGATGGCTTTATCAAACTAAGGGAATCCAGAAGATGCAGAATCATCAGTTAAGTGCATATTAGGGGACAGGGGAAAGTGAGTCACTTCTGATCAAGACTTTTAAATCAGTTATCTCAATGTCTGGTCCTGTCAAAGTTGGAAAAAGGCTAAAGCCTGAGCCCTATGTTAATGTGGGTACGCCTCATGAAAAGTATTACTTAATTCCGAGTTCATAAGGATTCTGGTTAAAATCATGCTGGTAAAACAGAGGTAATCCAAAGGTAGTAACTTTATTCAACTGACTTTCTACAAGTGACTAGGAAAATATAAATTCGTCATATTTATCTATTAGTTCTACAATGATATACACTTAAACATATGAAATTTAGGCTGATATCCAAGATAATTGTTATTTTCATTGATGTTTATATTAGTTAAGACAACGAATGCTATCTGCTTATACTCGCCCTCCCCAAATCTCATTACATGAACAATAATTGTTTTTAATTTCTTGTTCCCAAAGAAGTCAGAATGGTTTTCTGGGTGCTTCTGTCCCATGTTTTGGGGTTCAGGCTTGCATTTTCATTAGATTTCCAACACATGGCTTCCATTTTTACAACCAAAGGTGAAAAGGATTCATGAAAGATTATCTTATCATTTCATGGCTAGAGCTGAAGTGTCACACAGCGATGCTCAATGTCACACTGCATCTCATGACTGGGCCCCATGTGACTGAGGCTCAGTCACATGAACCAACCCAGAAGATGCTGGGAAATAGAGTGTAGTCATAAACAGGGAATGACTAGCAGTCTCTGCCACAGTATATCCAGGTTCAGGAATTTTACTATAGTTTGTGAATGTAATGGGAATATTCACTTTTAAAAATGTTGGAAAAATGGCCATTTTGCTAATTTTCAATGTATTCTCTATAACATGTTATTTTTGCTGTTGATATTTCTTTTAGAAATATGAATGAATTCTTCGATCCTCCAGATCTGAGGGACTTGGTCCCAAAGAACTCTCTAGTTGAGTTTACATCCTCAGGCAGATAATGTTCTCTTGGGTGAGTCTCAATTTTTACTCTTCAAAGATTTGTTGTTTTCTTTTTTTCTGCCAAAGATTCTAAACTAAGAAAAAAAGGTCTACCACACATGTCAAACAATAAATATTTTCCACATGTTTTTATTAATCATTAACATATGAAATTGCTAATCAGAACTTCTGACCAGAATGTGGTCATTAAGTGAATTTCTTTAAAGACAGCTAGAGGCAAAGAATTCTAGTTTCATAACTATGAGTTTAGCTCAGTATTGCAAACTGAGTTTAGTGCTTTCAAAAGCATACATTGATGCTTTAGCACACAACTTCACAATATTTGGAAATAGGAGCTTTATGGAGGTGATCAGTGTTAAATGAGGTCATCATTATATGCTTCTAGCTCAAGAGGCCTTTCTCCTTTTAAGAAGGGAAAGAACACTTCTCTTTTCACACAAAGTAAGACCATGAGAAACATCGCAGAAATGCAGTTTTAAAGCCAGAAGAAGATTATTGGCTTGATCTTAAATTTCCACATATTATAAGAAAATCCATTTCTGTCTTCTAGTCTTCTAGCTTTTTTTTTCTTTACTACAAACCAAACAGACTAAGACTAATACAACCAATTATAGGTAAGTTTTCTGTCATCATTTTTTTTTTTTTTTGGCCATTGAACATACTGGCAACAACTGGTTGATCCTATTTTTATAAAAGAGCTTCACTAATGGAGGGAACGATTATGTCAGCTTCAATCTCAACTCTGTTATAGGCAGTTCTGTATATATCAGGCACCATATATCGAAAAGTGCTAGCTGAAAGATTGGCTCCATAAACAAATCATTAAATAAGATTGAGTATCTATTTTTCATGATAATGTTTTAACTACTGCAGGTTCAAGTTCTATCTTTAATATTCTTTTAGGCAGTCTTCCCATATAATCATATATGTGCATTAAATGATATCAAAACTGTCAACCTACTTCTTATTTTTAGATGACTGCAGAGGATGAGATAAAGAAATCATGGCATTAAATAAAAAGTTTTGCCACCAGCAATTCATTTTCCCATTTCTCCTTAGGGCAGAAAAAAGTACATATTGATACCGGTAAACATTGGAGCAAAATACATGGGTCATTTTTTTATATTTAAAAATCCATTTTGTAGGGTTGCTGGTCACTGATATTTGTATTGACCCTCTTCTCTAGTTCTTTATATGATTATCATACCCACGTGGCAAGTCTGCTTCTTTGTGACTAGTAACCAAGCTACGAATGTGAAGACCATTAGAAAGCAGGATTTAGCATTTTCATTTTAATAATAAATACAAATGCACACTTACCCCAGTACGAGTTATGCCTGCCTGCAACAGAAACAGCTGAACAGATTGTGATAGAAATTCAGAGACTGACAGTCTGACAAAAAAAAAAAAAAAAAAAAAAGATTCCTTTTTGTCTAAAATCTGGCTCCTCAGGTTTGTGCAAATCTAAATATTTGATTTTTCACTGGAAAAGGAGCCAGTCTTATGTACAATTTATAAAATAAATGTGTAGATACATGTTTTTAAAATCTCCAAATTTTGTAAACACATACTGTCCAACTTGCAAGACTTTTCTCCCCATTTTTTCCCTATGACTTGGGTTGTGTTTTCCCCCATGCTTTTCAAAGCTTTGGCTCTATTTAGCTAATAAGAACCCTTTTACAAACTAGTGTTTCAATAGTGATTTAACGGTAGTTTCAGTGTCAAGTTGCTCTTTGTTCAATAGGGAGTTTTAAGCCTTGCTATATTATACTACAAGATACTCAGGAGCTGGAGCTGAGAGATAATAATATTTTCTTTGAAGTTTGTATTCACAGCACACTGAGTTGCAAACAAGCTTCAGTTATTCAGCATTCAAGCAATTCCATTGCATGGCAACCAGGACTAAAGATTGTACCAATTTTCCTAATTATATCTTTGTGATAATAGACACATAAGGCTAGGTGAAAAGACAGCATAACCAATACAAAACTCCTTGCCTATACAGAACATCTGAACTTTGAAATATTTTTCTTGTTGGCTCCAACTCCCCCTTTGGCATAGCATGATCACAATAAAAATAACTAATGAGAAACTAAGTCATTTGTGATAAATTCTTACATAGATGTGAAAACTGTTTATGGTGACATATAACCAAACTGTATATGCATATGGAATTGCCAGTTAAAAAATATTCTTTCAAACATGAGATTACACCTGTAATCTTAGCACTCTGGAGGCTAAAGAAGAAGGATCATGAGTTCGAAGCCAGCCTGAGCTACAAGGGGAAATCCTTTATCAAAAGAAGAAACAGAGATGCATTTTATTGTCTAGTGTTTTATTATATTTACTTTCATGCTTTATATGGTATGACAACTTAGCTTCCCTTTTGCAGTTTCATTAAGGGATTCCTTAATCATTTCAGATCCTGAAAGTTGAACTGCATACTTTTTTATTAGTTCTAATGTCAATGCACCTGTCTTTTCTCTCTCATTCATAGTTGGAGGGTGAGGATAAATTATCAAAAGAAAAATAGCAAATAACTAAAAGTCAGAATTAGGGAAGAAATAATTATATGCTTTGGGAAAATTTGTATTATCATGTCCTATCTCTCAAATCTAGCAATTCTGATATACAAATCCACTTATCATTCTCTCCAATTCTGTGCAAAGATAATTTAAGCTAAGCATACTTCCGTACCTCATGAGTACCATAAAGGTAAATGCTTAGACTTTACCATGTGCCACTCAATGTTTATTCAGAAAAGTTTGTAATTATAAAAATAAATGTCATTTGAGCATATTTGGAAGAATTACAAAGACACTGAAAGCTCACACATTAGATGAAGTTGCACAAATTAAGTGATTAACCTGCACTGAGCTGAACACCCAACTAGGTGCCCCTTCTTCTAAAGCAATGAATATTCTTCAAACATCAAGGGAGCTCGAGCTGCTGTTTGATGCTGATGACATTGAAAATTTAGGAGAACAGAAATCCCATCATTTTTCATTTGTATGCAAATTTGTCTGTTCCAGAAATTAACCCCTGGACCTCACGTCAGTTTTCATCTCTAGGAATTTTCTTTGCCAGGACCACATAGTATATGGTCTTATCACTATCCTGAGGTCACTAAGATTCCCTAGTTTAAAAATCACAACTACTAGCACCCAGGTCAGAATGGTGCTTTGTTTACACTCATTACCTTGGCATAAAGAGCAAAGGGAGGAAAAGCCTGTTGTAAAATGCACATCTCTAATAGTGAGCTGTATTGAAATGCAAATAGCCCACTACTTGGCCCAAATAACTTTCATTGACTACTTTTCTTGGTGTTAAGGTACATCTGGGAAATAGATCAGTCTTATTACCCTCCTTTTCAGCCAGGTCTTCAACTGTTAAAAAGTTCCTTTGTTACTTCCCACCTTAGACAAATGTCTTCATCTACATGTGAAGGGGAGAAAGGTGATTGAGGTTTTTAATTGATGTGGATTTAATTATGCTAATTTAGACAGCTGTAAAGCATTGCAGTATAGCAGCATAATAGAGCAAACAAATAACAGGTGCCCTTCACTGTAGGGGTTTAATTTTTAACTTAGGAACTTTAAAAGGAAAAAAGAGACTTAAAAAAAAGTGTAGACAATTTAAATTTGTAGATTTGACACTGACCCGCCTCATTGAAAAATTAGTGGGCTCTAAGTATTCATTCTTCAGACCTCATTCTTGATTAAAAGCCCCTAACCCGTTTTAATGAGAAGAGAAAAACGTTCACTATGGCTTTGTCAAGAGTCAATTCCAGATAACACTAAACTAGAATCGGGGGATTAAAAATGACCTTTATTTCAATCTCTGAAAAAGTATCACACAAAGGTAATGATTTTTTAAGTAGCAAAAAATTGTTTGAAAAAATGAATGTTTTCTTAAAAGGGAAAGAGTTCTGATATTTAATTTTTTATGACAAAGTAACTTTTTTATCATCTTGTTTATCAGGCATAACTTTCCACTTACCTTTGGAACATTGGAGACATGGCATTTGATGTACGACATAGGAAAATTGTATCAAATAGTTCTCTAAATTTCTCTCCAATGTGAGTCTTTTTCAGTAAAGCATGCAGGAAATTCTTTTGAGTTGTTCTGGGCCTTAAGTAAGATGTAGAAGAAACCCTGGCTGGCTAATTCACTGCTCTGGCAACTTGGGGTCACAGAGCAGAACAGGATAGGACAGGATACAATAGTGTGAATGAAGATGAAGAAGGAAATCCGAAGTTTGTTTGTTGTTGTTGTTTTATTACTTTTTCTGTTCCTTACTTAAGATATAGAGGTCTGAAACTACTTCCACTCTAGCATTCCCTTTCTCCTCTGGGTAACACTTCCTTCAAGGCACAGGTTGTCTCCATCGACACAGCTTTTCCTCCCAGGAGGCCTATCCTAATGCTGCCTGGACAAAGAGTTTTACAAATGAAGCATCTTCCTTTCTTCTCCTGGCCTTGTCTCCCTTCTCACCCTTGTCAGTCTTCTCTTCTGTGCATCTTCCTTTGTCTTGTACTAATCAGAGATGTAATTAGCTGGAGAAGAATAGAAGAAAGAATAGGGCATCTGGCTTCCGCTCTACCCAGAGGGTGCAGAATGACCTTTCTAACCCTACTTTAGGTTTTGGTTTAAACAGACAGAGGTGTGAATTTGGGCTCTGTTTTTTTTTTTTTTCCACTAATCTTTCAGATATGCAATAAGTTATTTAATTTATTTGACTTTATAAACTGACCAAATGGAATCATTTATTTTTCACATATTCATTGAAATTTCATAGAAAATGCAAATGATGCTAATTTCTATATTCTCTATATCAACCACAATGCTTTAAGCTTTTATCCAGCCTCTCCAGCTCTCTTTCTGTCGACCATGACTTCTTCATTGCTAGTCTGTCAGGATAACAACCTTTTGTTTTGTTTTCTCTTTAATCTTTTCAATTTGCTTTCTCCTGTCAGTATATTATTTTTCTTTTTGTTGAGTCTCACAGATCATCCCTTTACCTCCTTCCTTTTGGATGTTATTATAGAAGTTGGAACGGATCGAAGTTGATAAAATTTTAAAAGTGAATCTCAAATGAATGGAGTAAATATACTAACATTCTATACATTATAGAGTATATTTATAACATTTTCTCAATAAAATTCTGACTTACTTTTTCCAAAGAAATTCAAAATAGTGTGTCACATACACATGCATATAACTTATTTTCATTTATCTCCATGCCATGGGTGTAATCTAAAATATAGAACCAGTCATTAAAAACAGCATGGAGGGCTGGGAATATGGCCTAGTGATAAAGTGCTTGCCTCATATACATGAAGCCCTGGGTTCGATTCCTCACTACCACATATATGAAAAAAGCCAGAAGTGGTGCTGTGGCTCAAGTGGTAGAGTGCTAGCCTTGAGTAAAAAGAAGCCAGAGACAGTACTCAGACCCTGAGTTCAAGCTCCACAACTGGCAAAAAACAAAAACAGTTTGGAGGGCTGGGGTTGTAGCTCTGTGGTATAGCCTTTGCTTAGTGTGTATATAGTGCTGAGTATGTATAAGGACCTAGATTCAATCCACAGTGTTTATTATTTACGAGTATATGTGTGTGCTCATGTGGAAAATTTGCAGTATAGAATAGCTGTGGGCTTGATTATGGCCAGAATACTCTCTTCTTAAATCTACATAGAGCCATGTACCAGTGGCTCACACTTATAATCCTAACTACTCAGGAGGCTGATATCTGAGGATCAAGATTCAAAGCCATCCCAGGCAGGAACGTCTGTGAGACTTTTTTCTCCAGCCAGAAGTGGATCTATGGTATTCAAGTGGTAGAACACTAGTTTTAAGCAAAAAAGCTCAGGGACAGCACACAAGCCCTGAGTTCAAGCCCCAGAACTAAAACACACATGTGTGCGCATGCACAAAAACTACATGGAAATGACAAAACTAAAAAAAAACACAAATGATCTTTGATAGTGTTTCAGTAAAATTAATAAACAAAAACTGTAAAAGCAGTCTTCTTGTTTCTGGAAACATGACAAGCTGAGCTAATCCAAGCAAGTCATTCTTTTCTGACATATGGAAATTCTGGTTAAAATAAAAATACGTTATGTAGTTGAATTTGAAAGAAGGAATGAAGTAATGAGGCTCCCTGCCTCATAAGTAGGGGAAAATTGTCATCAGAACCATGAACACAGAAAGACACAAACTGTGAATGATAGTCAGGTAAACAATAAAGAAATTTGGTTTTGCCTGTTACAAAGGAAAGGTAGAAGAAGTATTTCTAAATACTAAGCCACCACAGATGCAAATGTACAACATACACTCATACTACCTGAGTTATTTAAAAATCTCAAATAAAGAATCTAAAAAAGGAAATTAACCTGACAAAAGCAAACACAAGCATATTTGTAGACATTACCTTTTACATTATATAACAACAATTACACTAAAGTAGATTTTTCACCAACAAAAATAGAAGGAGTAAGAAACAGAATAATTTCCCCAAGTGATATAAACGAACTTACTTTTTTTTTTTCTGGGTGCTATCCTTTAGGTTTTTTTAATTTTTTATTTATTTTTTAAAATTTATTGTCAAAGTGATGTACAGAGAAGAATTTACTTTCAACTTAGAATTTTATACCCAACTAACCTGTAATTGAAAGTAAAGAACATGATTTTTAAAAAGACATATACTAGGAGAGTTATCTGAGATTCATCCCTGAAAGAAGCACAAATGCTGTTCTTCCATAAGAAGAATGAGGAACTGAAAGAAATAGGGTTGCAAAGTCTGGTGGGCAAAGAAATTGGAAAAAAACAAGAACAAAATCTCAGTAATTAATTTTTTTTTTTTTTTTGTCAGTCTTGGGGCTTGGACTCAGGGCCTGAGCACTGTCCCTGGCTTCATTTTGCTCAAAGCTAGCACTCTACTACTTGAGCCACAGTGCCACTTAGAGTTTTTTTTCTGTTTATGTGGTGCTGAGGAATCAAACCCAGGGCTCCATGTGTGCAAGGCAAGAACTCTACTGCTAAGCCACACTCCCAGCCCAATAATTAATTTTTTTCTTGTTTCTTTAAGACAGAGTTTTGTTATGTAGCTCAAATTGGCCTCAAACTAATTACTCTCATTCTACCACCTACTAAAGGTAAGGAACTAGTAAGGTAAAAATACTAGCTTAATTTAGAGGGGAAAAATAAGATACAAAGTAGTATAATTCATTGATAGTAAGATGTATAATGTGTATATGAAAAATCCTGTAAGGAATCACTAAGGAATAAAATTAGAAGAGATAGCTTTCATTTAATAACTAAGAAAAAAAGGAAAGTAATTGATTTAAGTCAGTTGGGGAAAATAACAACATAAACATGGTAAACAGAAACATGGCAAACACAAATTTAGAATTTAAAAAAAGCACAATTTAAATCTTAAGATATTTTGATTATGGCAAAGGTATATATGGAATTAAGATTAATATACTTATCAAAACCTTATTAGATTACATGTGTGTTCCTGATACTAGTTTTAAGGAAGGCTTGGAAAGAATAATTTGAGTGACTTCCACCTGCAAAACCAATAATTCTTGCTGTGAAGATTAAATGAAGAGAGGCAGATCAGTGCAGCCTCCACTCCAAATTTCCACTCCAGGTGGCTTATGAGGAAGGAGACGGAGAGGGAGATGAGTAAAAACAGATAGCATGGTGCACTGGAAAGGTCTTAGATTAATAAAGAAACTTATAGTTTAGTGACAGACCTGTTAGTAATTTTGTGATCTTAGATTCATCCTCCCTGGTTCTCTATCTGAAAATGAATAAAGTGTTTACTATAAGTGATTGTCAAGGTTGCTTCAAAAAATAACAAAACCGGGCTGGGGATATGGCCTAGTGGCAAGAGTGCCTGCCTCATATACATGAGGCCCTGGGTTCGATTCCCCAGCACCACATATACAAAAAATGGCCAGAAGTGGTGCTGTGGCTCAAGTGGCAGAGTGCTAGCCTTGAGCAAAAAGAAGCCAGGGACAGTGCTCAGGCCCTGAGTCCAAGCCCCAGGCCTGGCCAAAAAATAAAAAAATAAAAATAAATAAAAAAAAACCTACAAAAATATTAGTTCTCTGAGGTGATTACACAAAAGTAAGGGAGAGAGCCACTCATCTTCTCACATCTTCTTGAATATGCATCTAGACCCTTTCCAATTTATAGTATGGTCACCAAACCAAAAAAGGGGTTGTTATCAAAGAAGGCTATGGAAGGCATCACTGAATCTCCAACATCCATTAATTCCATAGCATTTTCCTTAACAAACAGCCACAAAAAGATAGCAAATTTAATTAAGTTGAAAATTTACATCTCAATTCTCTTTTTGATTCCTTTGATGCTAGGATGGCCATGTAACATAGATCTACCCAGGAAGTTGTGGTAGCCAAGTACACACAGATTTCAAGGGAAGATTTTTGCATTCTCCATGTCAAGAAATCTAGCAAATATCTTATTAATAAGCAAATTAATCAATGACTAAATCTTTCAATTAGGCAATATGGCTAAAGAAAGAACCAAGGGAATAAAACTGACATCTGCCCTGATACCCAAGGCCAACATTGCTACCTACATACAGACATTTTGTTAGGGGAAAGAAGAAAACTGTTTTGTTTAAGCTTTGCTTTTGTTCTAGCTTTGCTATAATTCATCTGAACACATTCCTTCCTGATCAAAGTATTCTCTTTTAAGGTTTAATTGTGTGTTTACAGTGCTCTTGCTTAACATTACTTTGAGTTGTTAGACCAGCGAAATAGAAGAGTTTGGATAAGGAAAGTCAAATTTTGAATCCTATCTAGATTTATACAATATAAGGTGTTTCAAACCTGTTACAAAGAATTTTTTTAATAAATGCTGGGATAGCCAGATATTGGTTTTTAAACTCAAAGTCAAGGCATTAGTATATGAATATTGTTCAAGGTCACCTGATAAGTTTGAAGCAGATGCTACAGTGTGGTGGAACAGCTGGGGCTTAAACCTTCCAAGATCTGAGGAGCACTTTAGCAAATGGGAAGGCAAATAAGAACTGCAGAAAATATGATCTTCTTTGATTTTATGCACTTTGACTTTTAGCCTTTAATGTTTTCTGTTGGAGAACTGACAGGGTGGCAGAATTAAGGCATTAAAGAAGCCAAGCCACTGAGATGCAACCGGATGTTAAATCGTTGAAAAGTACTGTTTCCTAAATGACAGAAAGAATTTATACAAGGTTGAGATGCCTTACATACATGAGTATTTCAACTATTGCTTGAGTTCATTAAGGGCAGTTTCACGTATCTGTATATTTCCCATTGTTCTTAGACCAATTATTCTATGTTTAAGGATATGCTTAATGTGCCTTCTTTAGTGTTTTAATGGAGCTTTTAAAAATTTTGCATGTATCAGGAGAATTAATTTCCATACATTATAAAATCAACTTTAAACTGTTTTAAAATTTGGTTTGCTGGCAAAAAAAAAAAAACAACTAGAAAAAGCCATATTTTATTCTAAGATTTTGTCCCTGAAGAGGGTATTTGGCATATGCTCAAATAAGAGGCATTAGGTTGTGTTTAATTGGGGAATAATTTGGGACACAGGAGTTAATTGCTTTCCTACATATTTTCAAAAGATTAAAAAATTAAAGAATAAACATTCAGTGGAAAAAAAATCAATCAGAAGGCAATATGAAACAATGAATGAGCCGCAGCCTCAGCCAGGTTTGGCAACATATATCTTTGGAGTGACTGTCATTCTCTATACAGCATAGTGTATACCAGAGATAAATTAACAAAAGGAAGATGCAATTCCTGTCTTCTTGTAGTCCAGTGTAGAAAACTGCATTAGTAAAATGACTGTGTACAAATGCACAATTACATGTGCACCGAAGGAAAAAAAAAATGCCTAGGGTTTAAAAAGCTGCAAAAACTATCCTGATTCTCCTTGGGTAAAAGCACAATGAGTCCAAAGGGAGACCTTCAAGCTGGGGACAAATCTCAAGGGGGCAAGTGCTAGCCTCACATGTGCAGTCTCTGAGTTTAAACCCCTCTATGAGACAGAGACAGAGACAGAGACAGAGACACAGAGATAGAGAAGACAGACACAGAGAAAGTCAAAGATAGACAGATTCAGAAACAGAGAGACACTGAGAGACAGGCAGAGTGAGAGAGGCAGAATACAACAGAGACAGAGACCATGACAGATTGAGACAGAGAGAGGGTGAACATTCAGGCTACAATTTCAAAGGTGAAGAAGTAGGAGACTTGGCCATTTCAGGAGAAATACACACAGCAGTCCTGAGGCAAGAGCCAGCTCAGTCCATTCAAGCGAGTCAAAAGGCAAAATATTGTGATAATTAAGTGAGATCAGGTGCACAAATTATGCTTAATATCTTGTATGCTTAACAAAACTGTTTCCCATCCCTGCTACAACCTGAATTTCTATGAAGCTGTTCTACTTGGGGTTTTCCATCCCTGGAAACACAGACTCTAAATATGATTCCTATTATTGACTGTCTGGTATTTCATGTGCCCACTCAAAACAATCTTAGGTTTATTTATTTAAGGTAATCTTAGTCTTGTCACTCTTCATTCTTTGTTACTCTTCATTCTTATTGCTTCTCATAAATTGAACACAATACCCTTAGTTTTTAAATCATAAATGATCATCTACATGAGCCTTCTACTGGTCGTGTGTGCGTGTGTGTGTGTGTGTGTGTGTGTGTGTGTGTGTGTGTGTGTGTATGAGTGAGGGGGTAAAAGGGAGATATGGGAGGGAAAGATGGAGGGAAGGAAAGAAAGAAAAAAGGGGGAGGATTTAAAGGAACTGGTTTATAGCAACATCTGAAAATTAAAGGACCCACCAATAGATATTGCATATGGAATCTGAAGACTGAAATCTTACCAGGAGACCTTAGTCTTTTCCTTTTAAGGTCTTCAACAGATTGAATAAGATCTATTAATATTGTAGAGTGTAATCTACTTTACTTAAAATCTACTGATTTAAATGTTCATCACATCTTAAAAAAAAAATCTTCATAAGCAACAGCTGTCTGAGTATGTAACTCCAAACAAGGTACTTCTGATTATCCAAGTTGACACACAAAAATTTCATACCAGGGACAGGGAATATGGCTTTAGTGGTAGATTGCTTGCCTTGGATCATGAAGCCCTGGGTTCGATTCCTCAGCACCACATAAACAGAAAAAGCCGGAAGTGGTGCTGTGGCTCCAGTGGTAGAGTGCTAGCCTTGAGCAAAAAGAAGCCAGGGACAGTGCTCAGGCCCTCAGTCCAAGCCCAGGGACTGGCAGAAAAACAAAACAACAACAACAAAAACAAAACACTTCCATACCAATGCAAGGTCAACTGCTGTCTCCTGGAAGGGCCCAGCTTTCTGAAGAAGCTCCTATCAGCATACTGCTAATGATCTCTCAGCCTATCTACAAAGCATGTGAATGAGAGATGTCAGGGAAGGCCTCAGGAAGCAGGCCTTCATCCTGACAAAACATCTACAGAGTGAAAAAAGCAGGCAGCAGATAGCTGACTGTCAAGGAAGCAGAAAGGCAAATGGTTCTAGAGGAACACTTTTATCCTAATGAAATTCCAGTTTTCAACTAAATCCTAAATGTGCAATCATTGCTATGTCTATCAGAGTTCCAGTACTTGGCTTTAGTTAGGATGGGAAGGCTCCTGGCTTTCTGTATTGGTGTCTGTCCTTCCATGGAGCCATTGAGACAATTTCTGGATGCAGAACCTTCCTGGTTTCCTCACTAATATTAGATAACTTTTTGACAATATAATCCCTAGTTTTCATATCTGTAAAATGGAAAGACATAACCTAACCTGCATGACTGTAGTGAAAATTAAATGAGACAATCAATACATCTAAAGCTATTAACATTGGTCCTGGTCAATAGTGTTTTAATGATTGTTAGCTATTACCATAAGTTCTATTCATCTCCAAGAAGACTTCCCAACAAGGAAGTTAACCTAAAGCTATTACAAATGACTCTCTTTGTGTAAATGTGTACAATAAATATATAGTTATGTATACATTAGTGTTTATCCATCATATTTCATTTGTGTTTTTTTTTCTCTTAAACCTTGTTCATCTCCCATTAAAAGGTAAGAATTGAAGGCAAAGGGCAGATACTGGTGAAAAGTTACAAATCTTCTGTTGTAAGATAAATAAGTGCCAGTGTGATGGCTGTAGTTAGAACAGATTGTATACTTAAAATTTGTTAAAAGCATATATCTATTAAACAATAACAAAGAAGAGTAACTGAGATAATAGAAATGTTAATCATTGTGATGATGATAATCATTTCATATCAAACTGCTGCATTTTAAACCTACATATCTGTTATTTTCACATATATCTCACTAAAATCAGAAGGAATAAAAATGAAAAGAAATGCTAAATCATAAGTGAATAAATGTAGAGTGGACAATATATGTCATAATTTCCATAATGCCTCATAATTCCTAGTGACTATCATGAATCATAACCAGGATTATTGGTCAGGAGCTGTTCACTGCAAGTGACTGATGTGATTATCAATAAGGGCAATTTTTTCTGGAGTTGTTATCCTAAATCTCAGGACCAAAGTAAGGATGTAGAATGTCAAGCCAGAGGCCTCATGATAATCTGGGAAGAGATATAGATGGCACGGGCAAGCTCAATTTTCAGCTAGACATGTTCATTTTTCCACACTGATGTAATGCCTGAATGCATCAGGAAGGACCCTATGCTAGGCTCCAGCCCTGAAAATGCCATCTCTTTCTGTTCACTGTGCTTGAGGAAGGTGACCTGTGTTTATCCATTCTTGTTAGTTTACTAATTGCATTCTTGACATGAAACAAGCCCAGTGAGTTGCTAATCACAGAAAGGGTCATTTGTTTTTTATTTTGGGTCATTTATTTCCTTTACTGAAGGAAAGGAACATGACAGCTCTCTGTTAGTAGTGCCAAACTAAAAAAAAAAAAAAAAAAAAAAAATCTATTTTCTTTCTAAAACCTGAATATCATGTCCCTCCCCATATGTGTTTGCATCTCTCTCCTGCTTCCTAAATGAATCAAAAGGTTAAAGGCAAATGGAACTTCCTTACCCAATTTCTATGAAAGAGGTCGATTATGTTTGCAGAGTTGCTCTGTGCATTCCCTGAGCCTACTTTCCCTCCAGAACCCTCGAAGAGAACAATATATCTTCCCATGAATATATTATTAGCACTAACTTTGACAATCTTGCTATTGACAATATTGGTTGCACTTCACTTCACTGCCCTGCTGTGGTCCAAAACCAGATCCAACACCCTTGGGCCTGTACCGGGACTGCAGAGCAGCTGAAGGGCCAACTGCCAGTGGCTCTGGAACGGATTCTTTCCAGTATCAGCACCTGACTTCCTGGCTGCCTCTCTGCCAGTCTCATTGGTTGATGTGGCAGCTGTGATTCTGACAACGAGCTTGGTGTTGGGTCAAGTTTTCTATTTGGCTGACATCCTCCCTTAGGTGCCATTTTCCTTGACTCACCCTTGATTACAGGGAATGTTCTCACTGCCTTTTTAAAATAATATGATATCCATAAGCAAAGGTCTGGATTAGGATTTTTGAAAGCATGACCCATTACTGAATTATGTCTTTCAATGCTAAAATGCAAAAAGTAGGGCTAGAGCCAGCCCAAATCTAGCATTTAGCCCAGTTGTGTATCAAATGTAGTTTGCAATTTTAGAATAAAATGGAAAAGGTTTCCCCCCGCCCCTCTCCGGAGTGTAATGTTTGCTTGCCCACAAAAGCAATTTATAAAGGCAAATTTGAGAAATTTCTTTATGTTTTAGAGATGTTGGGAGACTTTTCCTCCACAAAACTTTAAAAGAATAAATTTTTGTATCTTAATCTAGAAAATATGAGATAAAAATAGATATAAATATCAATAAAACAGAGTTCAATAGCTAAAAGGCAAATCACTTACACAATTTGCTTGGATAAGGAAAAGCTTTCAGTGGTTTTCATTACCATTGTACACCCCCAAAGTAGACTGTGATATTTGTTTCTACTTTTCTTTTTCTGCTTTTACTTCATTACTAAATAGTTGTACAAAGAGGTTTCCAATCCAAAAGCCAGGTTATGAGTACAATGCATCTTAATGTCACCATCTTCCATTGTGCTTTGTTGTTAAAAAGGCCAATTTGACTACAGTACCAGTAACTGATACCCTGAACCTAAAGCTACATAAGCTAATACAGCAATTCAACCATTTTATTGATTCTCTGTTTATCTGTTGATACTGTCAAGAATTATATATTGCTTTTAACCTAACATTTATAAAATATTTGAGCAATATAGAAAATGGGAAAGGAGATTCTCATTCATAGAAAATATTCATTCAGTAAACAACTTATTTAATAATCATTCTGAATTTTCTCTACCCATGTAGGGAAATTCTCTTAAAAATACATATGCATATAATTTCTACCAAAATGGCAAACTTCTATATCTCTTCTCTATGACCTCATTCTTCATTATATCCATTACTTCTTAGACATTTTTTCCAGATGGCCATGTCTAAAGCTGTCTCATTCATTTAGTGTGTATGGAAAAAGTAGTAGAGAGGTGTAGTTCATGGACTTTAGAAACAAATGACTTATACTTCTGTAATGATGTAAGAATCCAAGGATACACAACCATCCCCTAAATTCCAAGAATAGAGATGTGTGCATAATGAGTGTGTACTCCCCAAAAGTATGTGCACCCAACAGCAAACACTCTACAGCTTCTGCAAACATGTATTTCTTTCTAGTTCTTCGAAATGAAGCTAATTTGAGGCTTTGGCTGGGATAGTATCATCTCATACAATGTCAGTAACACTGCAATAAATTGATCATTATATATCAACAGAGAGCCTCAATTTTGTAAATAATAAAGAAGTAGCTGTATCGTTAATACAATCACAGGTAAATCTTTTCTCACATACAGCAGCAACAGAGGTATTTACTTTTTCATGCTTGCTCTAATGCTCTAAAGTTGGCACAATGGAGTTGTTAAAAACAAATAAAAGCATTTAAATATTTAGAAATTGAGAACTTACTTAGATTATTTTCCCATTCTCAAAGGAAATTAATTTGTAGCATTGTTTTTACTTTAGATGCAAATTTTTTCTAAAAAAAATAGGAATTAGGAGGATAAACATAAAATTAATACACATTTGTAATCTTAAAAATGCATCCTCAAATGGAATTTGCTTTGAATATCTTTATATTTAATATCTCTTAAGCATAATTAAGACTCTTGTTCTTTCTCTTCCCCATGTTTTAAACTACAACTTGTCTATAACAATGTAACTGTAATTCTTTGAAAATTGTGCTCAGTTAGCATAATTGGCATTATAGAGTTTTAATGTACATTTGAGAAGATTCTGTCACCAGACACTAAATTGAGATTTTAAAGAAAATGATGGAAATGGCTGTAAGGGAGGAAAAGTAGCCTTTTAAATCTAATTTGCTATGCACTGCAGTAGGGTAATGGATGTAATGAAAGTTCTTTTATTGAGTTCCCATGTCCAAAAGGTATTTAGGTAGCAAAGGATGTTAAGCAGACCCCCTGCAATCCTCCTTCAACTGAAGATAGCAGGAAATAAGGTATATAGGTTTGTGTCCTCCTGATTTTTATTTCCCCTGGAGTACAACATCTGCAAAGGACACCTTAGGCTGCTTAGAGATCACAAAGGGTACACTAGAACCCCTGGCTGTCTGCCTGAATAGAGTGATCTGAAGGATGGCTGAAACCATACAGGGAGTTAAATCCTTCAGGTGGGTCTTTTCAAATTCCAATAGTGAAGAGCTACTAGAGAATTGGTGAGGATTTCACTAGGCCCCAGCAGGTTTGAGATCAAAAGCTTTGGTTAAATAAAAGCCTGTTGGGAAATCTTAAAACCTCTTTGTAATGTAACTTTAAAAAGTTAATACAAAGAACCCTTAGACCCAAGCTGGTAACAGCAAGAACAAAGAGTATATCAAAACTGATTCTGTTAAGAGAAAGCAGACACACAAATTCACTTAATTTAAAGCCATATTATCACACAAGAAAATAGAACTTACACCATAGCATACAGCCCATTTAGAAGATGTGCTCATTTCTTGTTACATATGCCAGAATTCATTGTTGTTCAGATATGCTTTAAACAACAGTTTTTAAATAACTTGGTTTTTGAAAGGAGAAAGAGGTCCTTTAAAATGCAGTACTAAAGATGTATTTAAAACAAATTAAACTGAATGGGGACCTGTCAGTTAGTTGATAAACTATTTTTCATGATGTCAAAATACTAATTATAACATTCTCTTTAAAACAGTAAACCGATTGATATTGATCAATAAGTCATTAGTGAATACACTGATTATAATATAATTTTTATAATTAATTCCAGTCCAAACTTATTAACTAAATAAAGTTAGTCCATTCATGATTTAGTGTATATATGTGTGGTAGCGAGGTAGTTATTTGGTTATTGGTTACAGAATTGGTCTCAATATATTTATAATTTTGTAGTGAATGAAATAGGTGCTAAAGTCACATGAAATCTTGAAATTCCATAATTTAAAGTGACCATCCTGTGTCTTCTCCCTACCTTATCACATCCGTTGCAAGAAAGCATCTGTAAACTTCATAAAAATGGAATCATTTTTTATTAGAGTTTTTTTTTTGTTTTATTTCTTCAGTGATCCCTACAGTGCTAGACACATGATAGGTGCTTTAATAAAACCAAATGAAAAAAAAAAGCATGAGCCACTAGGAAGCAAAATTAATCATAAATGTTGAATTTTTCTCTGAGTCCAAAAGAGAAAGGGTTAAGTTAATATTGAGAACTTTTTTCAAAATGAGAGTATTTCTTTTCTACCAAAAAACCAATATATTTGGACATACAACTTTCAAAAAGAAATGACTGGGCTGGGAATGTGGCTTCATGGTTGAGTGTTTGCCTAGCATGCATGAAGCTCTGGGTTTGATTCCTCAGTACCACATACACAGAAAAAGCTGAAAGTGGCGCTGTGGTTCAAGTGGTAGAGTGCTAGCTTTGAGCAAATGAAGCTAAAGAACAGTTCCTGGGGCCTGGCAAAAAAAAAAAAAAAAAAGGAATGAGTGAGCAAACTCTGATCAGGCACTGCAGACATGGATTGTAAAACAGAAATGTAGCCACATCCTGATCGAGAGCTGCATAATCTGGTTAACTGATCTGCACCTATTTCATCTATACTGATTTCAATACAGTTACAAGTAACAGAATTCCTTGTTGCCGTTCTTACCTGAAGATTATAACAGGAGTGATAACCCATCTACTACTTGTACTACTATTTTGCTATCACATCCCTGGATGCCATTTTAGAGCATTGATTCTGCGTAACCAGAATCCAGGTGACCATCTTCATTTGGGCTCAAATTAACTCATTATTTTCACAGTCGGTGTGCTTTCAATTTCTGTTTTTGGTTGACAATGCTCATTGCAAAATATTCAAATATCTCCCAATAAGTTCTTTACCAGAGAACATTTGTTTTAATGATTTGTATATGTTTATGCTCTCAAATGCTTTTCTTATGTACATACAGGACTGACATATTTAAAAAGAAAATTGGAACCATTGTGTGTGTATGTGTGTATATGTAGGTATTCACTAACTGTAAAAATAAATGATACATTACAGACACCTGTACAATAATTCCCTCTAGCTGATTATAGCTATCTTTATTTTGTGTATTTCATAATATATTTAATTCTATTGACAGATATTTGGTTGTTATTAATTTTTATTAATATAAACAGCTTTAACAAACATCTTCTAAAAAGATTTTGAATAAACATCTTTTAATATCATTGCAAGTTCACATTTATTTTCTTGGCATAAGTTCCTAAACATGAAATAGACATAAAATGTTGAAGTATTTTGTTAAATTTTCCTCCAAACAGGTTGTGCCAATTTATATTCCCACCAACTGTGCATAAGTCATTTTGCTTATAACTTAAACTAGATATAACTTATTAAAATTTGCTGTGGTACTCTAGTAATGAAAATTTATCTCATTTTTCCATATTGTTTTAAATCCTAGATTACTTGAGCACTCTAAATAAATCAGTTCTGATAAGTCATACCTAGCCCACCCATGGAACAAGTCCCACTCCAAATTGACTCCTCTCTTCTACCCAACTGGTTGTCTTCTTACAGTATACCAACAGTAAATATGAATTCAAGAAATAAAAATACTCTAAGTTATATACACCTAAGAGAGATCAAACATATGTATCATATCAATATGAAAGTATTTGATTGTTTGTTTGGCTTTTATAAATTTGTTTTGACTTTTTGCATCCCTCTTTTCGTAGAGATAATTGAGTAAATAAGCAAAGGTATCAGTAACAAGACAATCTACGTCTGGTTTTGGAAGGCTCTAGGTGAAATGTAAAAGATTCTACCACAAATCCTGATATTCAAAAAGCTGTCTGATGATGTGGTGATGTGACAATAAGGAAGTATCTAAACTTTAACACCGGCAACATGAGTTAGAAATTGGTATTTCATTTCCATAGTCCAATTATATCAATGTGTCGACATCTGTATTCAGATTTTAAAACATGATGACATTATATTTCAAGGCTATAAAATCCTAGAATACTGTAGTGATCAATATCTATTACTTATGAAAGATGGTAGGATCTTTGTGGGAAGGTCATTAAGATTTACACACCCTTTCATGGACCTGATCAGCTCTTCCACAAACCCTACTGGTGCTATGAGAAAACAGAAAAGGAGAAGTGTAAAGATGTGTACTCTCACTTTCTTAGGAGACTGCAATGAAGATGTCAGATGAAACTGATGTTTTAGGTGAGGGCTAGTTACAGTCCTTGTCTCCATGTACAACATCAGAGAAAGAAGGTAAAACTGCGCTCTTGCAAGCGCAGTCATTTGCTGGTGTACATTCCTCAGAGGTGATGGGAATGAGTGTCTCAGTTTCTTCCTGGTACTTGACCAGAGGCTTCCCTCAATTCCTTGCCACGTGGGGCTCTTTAACATGGAAACTTCCTTCATTGGAGCCAGCAAGCCAGAAGTCACATCAATTTTTATGAGCTGAGTATGGAAGTGACATTTAATAACTTGGACCATATTCTATACATTAGAAGCAGAGAGGAGCTCAGCCCATATTCAAGTGGAAGACATTGCACAAGGTGTGAATACTAGGAGGTAGGAGACATTGAGGGCCATACTAAAAGTGAGCCTACCACAGAAGTGATTGTTCAGTAGACAAAAGGAGCAATAGAAACCAGACAAGTGGGGAGGAGAATTCCAGGAGACGTTTCATGAAAGAAATTCTTCAGAGGAAAGACTTGAAATACTGTGTACACTGTTAAATAAAAAGGTAAAGAAGGCCAGAAGTCAGTGGCTCACACCTGTAATCCTAGCTACTCAGGAAGTTGAGATGTGAGGATCTTGGTTTGAGGCCAGCCCAGGCAGGAAAGTCTGTGAGACCTTTATCTCCAATTAGCAAGCAAAAAGCAAGAAGTGGAGATGTGGTTCAAGTGACAGAGTGCCAGCCTTGAGTGAAAAATAAAGCAAAGATATAGCACTCAGGCCCTGAGTTCAAGCCCAGGTACCAGAACAAAATTTATTTTTTAAGTAAAAATGATAAACTATGTAGACACTGGGTACATGGGTATTATTAATTGATAGCAAACCAAAACTGTAATGAGTAACTAAAATGTGTTACTTCAAATGCAAGGAAAATCTTTCATTGCTAATGTCAAAAACAAAGCATAGGGCTGGGAATATGGCCTAGTGGGAAGAGTGCTTGTCTTGTATACATGAAGCCCTGGGTTCAATTCCCCAGCACCACATATATAGAAAATGGCCAGAAGTGGCTCAAGTGGCAGAATGCTAGCCTTGAACAAAAAGAAGCCAGGGACAGTGCTCAGGCCCTGAGTCCAAGCCCCAGGAATGGCCAAAAAAAAAAAAAAAGCATAATTCTTATTCCTTCAAAATGAGCAGTCTATTAACATTGACAAAGTAAAACTGATAATATTGTATAGGTTCTGATTTTATATTTATCAGACCTAAATATGTCTGTATGACATTTGTTATTTCTTGAGCTTAAAGTTTAAGTTTGTTTTGTTAATGGGTGGGCCTAATGATAATTTTATGTTTTCCCTTACTTTCCCTCTTTGACTGGCAATAAGTTGGGAATTTCATGGAGGATCATGAAACAAAACATAAACGACAGCTCAGCTCACTGACTCATGTAAAGGTGCTCACATGCATGATACTATTTTACATTGTTAGCATAAATTAGCATAAAGGAAGGATATCATTGTGATATTTCCATATATTTGTACAATATGTTCTAACTAATCCCCCCACATACCTGTCACTCTCCATGAATGCCATGTTTATTATCATGGCTGTTCTAACAAGTCAAGCTAATTGGCAGAACATACTTATGTACAGATTTTATATGTATCTCTCTCTATATATGCGTATATATATATATGTTCCTATGATAACAAATGAACAGAGATGTTGCAGATAAATTGTCTGAACAGGCTTTGCTTCATTTTAGTGTGAAAACTTCCTAATTAATGGGAGTGTTGCAATCATTTTTGTGGCATTCCCCAAAGATGGCACTTTAAGGGTTATGCCATATGCTGATTGACAGCAGCCATAATTCCGTACAATGAGACAGAATCACATTGTTTGAAGTGAGGTGATATTCATCTCTTGAAAATGATCAAACATAGGATTGCATCAAACAGTATTACAACATAACCATGCTGTATGTGGGAACTGCCAAGGTTCATCATCCTGTTGTACTCCTTTTCCCTTGGACTTCGCTAATAGCAGCTGTGACACATCACTGCATCCACATTTTCCTTTGAGAACTGCAGAATCTAAGACAGAGGAAAAATAGGCATAAAATTGTGGTTTGGTTATACTGTGTGAGTATATATTTGTAGCCTGCTTTAGAATTTTTAAAAAATTGCTCCCATAAGATCCTCCTAGGAGCACAAATAATGTGGAAAAGCCAGGACAGTAAGAGAAGATTGCAGCTATGGGAAAAAAATTCAAATATTCTGTATTTTTTCAGTAAAGAAGCAAATTTAGAAATTATATCATTAAATCAAATTTCAGTTTTGAAACTCCCAATGATATTTTTTTCTAATTTATTAATTTGCAAAACCACTTGCTTATCTGCTAATTTGGGGGGTATTCCTATCACAATTGAAAATGAAATAAACCTATTTTCACACTGGGCTTACTGCTGGTCATGAAAAGCAGTAGGAGACGGTACACAAGTGCATGATATTAGTTTGGCTGTTTCTAAGTGGCTTTCCCAGGTGTATCCTGTGACAACACAGCTTTTTTAATTGATAACTACTTTACTATTAACCCACTCTTCCATTTATCTATCCATCTACCCATCCAGCAGTCTAATCATTAATGAAAGCTATGTAGGTACCTTTTTGTTTTTGAAATTATGCTTCAGATGGAAGCCATCTTTTAATGTCAACCCATGTTCAATGACATGTTGTTACTCTGCTGTCAACTCCGAAGAGTCTCTACGGTATCATTATCATAACAGTCTAAACTTACCTGAACCCCAACCTTAATCTTTTTTTTTTTTTTTTTTTGGCCAGTCCTGGGCCTTGGACTTAGGGCCTGAGCACTGTCCCTGGCTTATTCCCGCTCAAGGCTAGCACTCTGCCACTTGAGCCACAGTGCCGCTTCTGGCCGTTTTCTGTATATGTGGTGCTGGGGAATCGAACTTAGGGCCTCGTGTATCCGAGGCAGCCACTCTTGCCACTAGGCTATATCCCCAGCCCCCAACCTTAATCTTAACATACTCAATTTAGGCTATATATGGCTTGGCTGTTTGGACCTATGGAAAGGGTGTGGTCATTTGGATGTCAGGAACACAGAGGCCCTCTCAGATTCTCTGCCCAATCACTCCACATAGATACTTCTCTCACACTGCATGGGGTGCTGTGATACATACAGGGAAGCTGTGAAGCTGGTCTTCTTGAATCCTCCAAGGTAGGCAAGGCTTAGCTCTCTGCTTCCATATTCTCTTTCCCAACACATGAGTGAGGAGAAGCACACATTCAAGACACACACTATACCCATACCTAGTTTCTGATCACACTTCAGATTTTATAATGATTATGTATCTAGTCTTGTATTTTATATCATATCATAAACAATATCCTAATTGTTAAATAAATCATTACTGTCACTGTGCTATCAGTGTTTCTCTTGGATAGTTTGGCTAGATGGACTCTTTCAGGGGCCTTGTAAGTCCTTTTAACAATTCTTCATAATTTTTAATACACTTCTTTGGTTTCAGCATTACACTTTCTTGTGTTTCTAATTATCCAAATACAATCTTTCCTTAAGTCCTATTTCCTTTTAGTGAAAAATATAGTATTTAGAAAAAATAGAGATCTTGGAGTGATACATGCTCACTCAGTGCTGTTGCATCTAGGTTCTGCCAGTAATAGGTGTATTGTGTGTATACCATATTCTATATCTAAATTTATTTCTAGGCCCATCTATCTGTGTCTGTCTATGTATCTATGCATCCATGCATCTGTCAATCTATCTATCATCTATCAATCTATATTGAAAACATGCTGACATCTCTGATTTCACAAGTTCAATCTAGTTTTCTCTCTTTCATAATTATAGCTCCCTTCTGTAATATGAAGAAGCCTGTTTTTCATAATTATTCTGAAATTTACAAATGCTCTCATTTCCACTTTATATAGCCAATCTCTTATCCTTACAACAACACCCTTTCCTCTTCCCCCTATGTGGACTCAGATTTCCACTGCCAGGTCAGCACTTGTGGGGATTTCTTCTTACTTGCTTAGACTGATTCCTTATATTGGGTTGACAGACATTCTCCTGTGCTCTTCTCTTCTGGTCAGCTTCTATTCTGCCTTGGTCCTACCTAATGACATTAGGAATAACTTTTTTCATGAAGAAAAAGGAATATCACTTAGCTTTTATTGTGGAAGATTTTCATCACCCATCAGTTCTCGGAAGCATGCATTAATTGATGTGAATTTTACATTTCTAAGTGTATTAAAGATTTTTTGTTTCCAATTTCATGACACTAAGACCAACTCTATTTTCTAATTTTGATATCAATGATACTTGGATAAACTCAGAAATTTTCTCAGGCTTCCTCTGGCACACAATCACTGGTTGTGTTAGAATATTTCAGAGACACAGACCAATAGTAGATAGATAGATGATAGATAGATAGATAGATAGATAGATAGATAGATAGATAGATAGATATGAATACTGATTCTGAAATAAATATAGATTTGGAAATAGTACAAAAGGAAAAAATTAGGGAATTGACGCATGTGTTCATGGCTGAGAGATCTCACGACAGGCTATCACTCTCTGAAAGCTTCATATCCAACATGCTTTTAACAATATGTAATTGACTTATTTCTGAAATATTTATGGCATATTAAATATACACAAAAGAAATGCAAAGTTATAGAATCTTAGCCTTTGCCACAATTCAGACTAAGAAATAAAATACAGGCTTGAGTTTTATAAATTCACTATCTTCCCCTTGGGTTTAATTATTATAAAATTTCCCATCCTGTTTATTCAGTAATGTGTAGTTCGGTTTATCTACTTATTTTGTCATCATTCTATTTTGTCACCAATGCTGTTGGATTCAATTGCTTTCTTTTGAAGTACCTTTAGGGGTGAAGGTTCTCCCTAGTAGCCTAGGCTAGCTTTGAACTTCAGTTCCACCATCTTTATTCAGTCTCCTGAGTGTTGGGATTTCAGTTGTGCACTGCTACATTCCACCTTTTTTCAAAGGTTTGTAAGTTAGAACTTTCTATTCTTTATCTGGAAATTTTATATCTGACCTAATTCTTGCAGCACACACAAATATAATATGAAATATATGTAGGTTTAGAATTATTGATTGACAGCTATTTCTCTTAAAATCTTGCAATTAACCTCTATTTTATCTCTTACACTGCTACTTAGAAATTCTTTTCATCAAGAATTGATGGTTTATGCCCATTATCATATCTACTCAGAAGGTGGAGATCTGGAGGCACATGGTTCAAAGCTAACTCAGGCGGAAAAGTCCAAGTGATTCCATCTTCAAAATAATTAATAAAAAGCAGGGCTGGATGCATGGCTAAAGTGGTAGAGTGCTAGCCAAGCAAACAAGCCAAGCAAGCATAAGGCCCTAAATTTAATCCCTGTCCTCAATACTGTTTCGTAATGTATTTTAATAGGTAACGTTTCTCCTTTCTTTCTGCCAAATTCTCATGAAATTCCTATTATATAAATTCTTATTGTATATATTATACAAGGAAAAATTTTATTCTTACCACTTGTGCATATACTTTATATATGTATATGCATTCATAAAGAAATTATAGACATTTTTAATACATGTTATGTGTTTATATCACACTAGACTGATATTCCCTTAGACTCTTAGATTAATAGTCCAGTTCATGAATTCCTTCTAAGCTATATTAATGGCTTTCAAACCCACTTATTATATTTAATTTTCAGACTGTATTTTATATATTTATATCATTTATTGTTTCAATCTATCAGCATCTTGCTTTCAATGTTTCTTTGTTATTCTTTTTTAGTTTTCATTATTTTAAACTTGATGGATTCTATCATCTTTCCCTAATAGTTCTATTATCTGAAATTTTTCTTGTTCCTACGACTATTTAGGTGGATTGTTTCCTTGTGTGTTTTGTAGTTTTGAATGGTGAGGTTACTTCTAATAAGCTTCGTCTGGAGGCATCATGTGTGGCCTGAGGTGAAGTTTTATCACACCACATTTGTTCTCATTTTGCTTCTGCTGGGACTATGTGATATATGAACATGCCATTTTTAGAGCCATGCAATTTAAATACCAAGGTTATATAAATGCATGTCTGTGATTATAAATTCTTTAGGTAGGTATGTTTTCCATTCTGTTCCTAGGCCTAGATCAACATGCTTTTCATTTCTACTATGTCACTGAAGATGTAAACCTTAATTCATATAAGAGGTCCGGTCTCAATCTCTCACCCTTCTCCAGAATTTCTAAGGCATTGTTTTCTGTGTATTTATGAGTACGGTAATGGAATTGTCTGGATTTCCAAGTCTATAACAACCACCCAAGCCTACCCTCTGTCCATTTCTCCTTCTATGTTAACTCATGTCATCGCTCTCAGCTTGTAGCTCTCTTCTCTTTGGGAAACATGGTGATTGTTCTTACTTTCTCCTAAATTCAACAGTTGAGACTGTTGATTCTTATCGTATCTAGCACAATTCAAATATGCAGTGGAAGAATGTTCAGGATATAAACATCATAATCCTCTAACTAAGAAGTGTCTTCTTAGATGTCCCATAAGAATATCAAAGTCAACTTGACCCAAACCATACTGGCTGGGCCTTTTTCCAAATCGAGTCCAAATCTATGTTTCCATCTCACTTTTCCAAACCAGAGGGATTTCCTGTTTGCTTCCTCAGCTACTTTATTCAATCAGTAATCTGGCCTTGATGATTTCCCTACTGCATGAGTCTTGAACCAATCTACCTGATTAACCCTCCACTGCTCCTGCCTTTGGCCAAGACACAACTTCCTCCCTTGGATCACTGTGATTACAGCCTCCTACCCCCACCACAGTGTTTCCATCCATTACTTGCATTGCAACCAGGGAAATCTTTGTTAAAATCTATTATCTAACAACTGCACTTTCTTATTTAAACAATGACTTTTTAGTGCTCTTTAGATAAAATAAAAATGCTTCAAAAGCCTCTAAATGATTCACTTTCTATAACTCATTTTTTCTATCAAGTCATTAATCCAACAAAAAGGTACTGAATAGTTACTACAAATGTGATTACATTTGGAACTTACCTTACTGTGTGTATTAGTTTGCTAGAGCTGCCACAATAAAATATAACACTAAGGATGTTTTATGCAACAGAAATTTATTTCCCCAAAGTTATGACTGCTATATATGTGGCCTGGTGGTATAAAATCTGAGTTCTTCTAAAAGTTCCCTCCTTGTATGATAGCTGTCTACAATCTGTTGTTTCCCCCTAAGTATCTGAGTCCAAATTTTCTCTTCTTAAAAGAACATTGTGCTGGGAACCAGTGGCTCGCACCTGTAATCCTAGCTACTCAGAGGCTGAGATTTGAGGATCATGGTTCAAAGCCAGCCTGGTCAGGAAAGTTCATGAGATTCTTCTCTCCAATTAACCATCAGAAAGCCAGAAGTGGAGCTGTGTACACACACACACACACACACACACACACACACTACACATATACAGTACAGTACAGTACACACATATATTATGTAAATCTCTAATAGGGGAAGAATTGGAAATAGTAATTCAATCTACTATATTATATATATATATATATATACATATACAGACATATATATACAGAGAGATACAGATAGATGATAGATAGATTTCTACCTTGTTAACTAAGAGTAGATTACCCAAATGTGTTTGTCTACATAAAGATATATTGTTTTCTTCCATATTATGAAAAAATCCTCACATTTGGAACTTAAAGTATTTTCTGAGTAATTTCCCTCTCACCAATATTTATCCACATAATTCTAGTGACCATTATTTTATATGATCAAAGCACATGACCTAGCTTATTTAATGTGTTCAGGACCAATGGTATAATATTCAGGCATGAAGAAGTACTAGTGCAGCTAGGTGGCAGAGCTTCACATCATAATTCTAGTTATTCAGAAGGCTGAGATTCAGAGGATCATGTTTCAAGACCAGACTAGGCAGAAAATTCCAGGAGACTCCACCTCCAAAATATGCAGCAAAAAGACAGGCTCAAGACATGCTCAAGCAGCAGATTGTCAGCTAGCCAAATAAGCAAGGCACGTAGTATTGGAAAAATTAAACAAAAGAAAACAAAACAACTGGTGAATGCAGACTTCCGGGAAGACGGTGGAGGAGCAGCAGAGCCCTAGCTGAGCTCCCTCCGACATCGCAGTTTTCTCACCCCATAGAAACTTTTACTCTTAGAAAGACAGCCAGAGTAAGTTCTAACAGTACAGAGATTCTGACCAGGAAGGAAAAATCAACTTTGCTCATCTGAAAACACAGATTTGAGCTCCGGGTGGCATCCCATCGCCGCACCAGTGCCAGCGCTGGCATAGCGCCCGGCACAGCGACCCGCACTCCGCAGGGCTAAAGCACACAGCATAGACCAAGGAGAAATCCTCCAGACAGCGGCTGAGCACAGACGGGCTGAAATCGCAGAGAAAGCGTCAGTACTCCACGAAAGATATTCTCACTCGCACCCACAGAGCAGCTTCTGGAAGGTAGCCCTTCCCCCCACCACCAGAGCAAAGCACCATCTTTGACACTGGCTTAGGGTCAGACCAGACTGGAACTAAAGCGGGCCTGGGAAAAGCGAGGACAAAGGAGCCATCTTTGAAAAGGGCAAGAGGGACCAACCAGTGAGAGTCAGCTCTGTCCAGGAGAACACCCCCTGCCCAGGCGGGAGGCTTGTCCTGGGCCAAGGCTTAGCCAGAGGTGCCCCGCCCTGCCCGCCAGAATTTCCAAATTTAAATCAAAAGCAGCGAACAGCTACCGGCAGCACAGAAACACCAGACGGGGGAACAAACAGTTCCTGAGACAGATAAACGGTTCCATCACAGAGGAAACCCAATTCCCATCCCGAAACAGAGCTGAATTCCATAGCCAGTTCCGCCAGGCAGCCGCCCCGCCCAGGAGGGAGGAACCTACCCCAGGCAAGCAACTCTCAGCCAGGTAAACCAGGCCAGAGGCGCCCCGCCCTGCTGAGTCCACAGCCTATTCAAAACCAGGCTTTAAAGGCCGAGGCCCCACAGCAGATAGAGGAGCCACAGTTCCCGAGACTGCTCACGTCCCCATCTACAGAGGATGTCCAAAGCCTACCTGCAAGCTGTGTGAATCACAGAGACCCAGGATTGCACCAACAGGGGAGAAGGGTCAGAACAGATCCACGTCCTGCAAACTGAAAGCAAGTCAAACCAGCCAATCAGGAAAATAGACTGCAGACCATCACAGGGAAACCAGAGACTGGGGAAAGACCACCCAAACAAGGAGGACTCCATTTTTTTTTGCTTTTCAAACATTTTTAAAACTTTTTTTTAATTTTTAAAAAAAATTTTTCAGGCTGGGGATATGGCCTAGTGGCAAGAGAGCTTGCCTCGTATACATAAGGCCCTGGGTTCGATTCCCCAGCACCACATATACAGAAAACGGCCAGAAGTGGCGCTGTGGCTCAAGTGGCAGAGTGCTAGCCTTGAGCAAAAGGAAGCCAGGGACAGTGCTCAGGTCCTGAGTCCAAGGCTCAGGAATGGCCAAAAAAAAAAAAAAAAAAAAAAAAAAAAAAAAAAAAAAATTCACTTTTGAAATGTCGTTGGTTTTCTAGTTATCCATTTTTACCTGTTTGTTTTATCAAGTTTTTTGTTGTTGTTGTTGTTTGTTTTTTGTTTTTTTTTCCTTTTTCTTTTTTATTTTATTTTATTTTTTAAATATTTTTCTCTGTTATGTGCATCTGTCTTCCAGTATTGTTTCTTTATTTCTCTCTTTGCATTCTCTTTCTTTAAAAATTACTTTCCTATGAATAACACCTCCACTCTTTCCTGCTAACTCTCCATTGTCTATCATTTTAACCTTGTTCTTTCTACTGATTCTACTCTTCTCCACATTTCCACGTTACTGAAATTAAACTAAAATCATCACCCCCCAATACATTTTACTCTATTCTCTTTACTACCTCTAACTTTCCCACCAGACTTACTGCCAGGACCTCCAGGTCCAATTGACTCCTGGTTATTGGATAGAGGGTATCGCTGCTTAATCCGGGTGAATCAAAGGGGTTCATAGAGAAAGCCAGTCCTAAAAGAACCTAATATAAGAACAAGAATTGCTCATAGGGTTGTAACAGTAAATAAGTAACTAATGATTACAGGGCTCTGGATTGATTGTTATATTGAAATTGTATTCTTTAGGAACACCAAATCTAATTTTATAGACAGATATACAAGGTATCTGTACATAATTGTGAACCTCTAAGATTTACACAACAGAGCTTGGTAAGGTCTGCTTTGGGTCTTAAACGGTGCTCACAGGTGCTTGTAGTTTGGCATTCCCAATCCAAATGGGAAGAAGAAAGAAAAGAAAGATGGCAAACAATGGAGTCTTTTCTCCCACTCAAAACAAGCAGGAAACAGAGTAGTCAATCAAAGACATAGAAGAGAACCCACAAAATGCTCTACAAAGTCTATGATAAACATATTAAATGAAAAGTTTGAATCAATACACCAATCCTTCCATAAAGTAATAGATGATTTCATGGCTCAACAAATAGAAAAATAAATGAAATGCAAGAGTCAAATGAAAAGATAGCTACCCAGGTAAAAAATTTGAGAGACAGCACTAAAAACCAAATTAATGAAGTAAAGAAGTCCATGCAAGACCTAAGAGATGACATGGAAATCATCAGGAAAGACCAGTCAGAAGGAAAAGAGATTCAAAATCAAGTAGCTAGCCTACAGTCCCGACTAACTGAAGCAGAGGATCGAATCTCTGGAGCTGAAGATTCCCTAGAATCTATGGACAAAGATCAAAAATCAATACAAATCCAGTCCAATCAACAAAACAGATCGCTACAGGAGATTCAAGACATGATCAGGAGGCCAATTTAAGGATAATAGGTATCGAGGAAAACCTGGAGAAAGAAATTAATGGGATAGGCAACCTATTTAACAGAATATTAGCTGAGAACTTCCCAAATATCCAGAAGGATAGGCCTATACAGATACGAGAAGCATTTAGAACCCAAACCGACAAGACCAGAATAGGACATCCCACCAACACATTGTGATCAAAACAGGATCAGTAGAGTAAAAGGAAAGAATCCTTAAAGCTGTTAGGGAGGAGAAAACAATCACATATAAAGGAAAAGCAATCAGAATTACCCCCAGAATTCTCAGCAGAGACCACGAAAGCAAGGAGAGCCTGGAATTAGGTATACCAAACACTAAATAAAAATAACTAACAACCAAGAATAGTGTACCCAGCCAAACTCTCATTCATAGCCGAAGGTCAAATAAAAGTCTTCCACAGTAAGGAAAAACTGAATCAATATATCTCCACCAAACCAGCTTTACAGAAAATCCTCAAAAATGTACTATACAAGGAAAATAATCAAGATCCCAATACAGACAGAGAAATGAACCCTAAATAGTAAACATCGGAACAAGAAATGGGAAGACACAGCTTTTAACAAGATAGTGATAATGAAAGGAACAAACGATTATCTCTCAATCCTAACTCTCAACATTAATGGACTTAATTCTCCAATCAAATGACATAGGCTCATAAGTTGGATCAAAAATCAAGATCCATCTTTTTGCTGCCTCCAAGAGACACATCTGTCCAGCAAAAGTAAACATCTTCTAAAAGTGAACGGCTAGAATCAAATCTATCAAGCAAATGGCCCCCATAAGCAGGCTGGAGTTGCAATCCTGGTATCAGACAAAATTGACTTCAAATTAAAAAAGGTAAGAAGAGACAAAGAAGGTTACTACATATTAGTAAAGGGATCTCTCCTACAGGAAGATATAACCATTCTAAATATCTACACACCAAATGCAGGAGCACCCAACTTCATCAAACAAACACTACTGACTCTAAAAACAATCATAGACCCAAACACATTGATAGTTGGGGACTTTAACACGCCACTATCACTTCTGGACATATCAACACGCCAAAAACTGAACAAAGAAATCACAGGACTAAATAATTGCATAGACCAACTAGACTTAACCGACATCTACAGAATATTCCACCCAGCAAGGACAGAATACACATTCTTTTCGGCAGCACATGGAACATTCTCCAAAATAGATCACATCTTAGGGCACAAAGAAAATCTGTAAAAATTAAGAAGTATCAAAACCATTCCTTGCATTCTCTCAGACCACAATGGAATAAAATTAGAGCTCAACTCAAACAGCCACCACAGAAAAGCCTACAATTCATGGAGACTAAACAACACACTGCTGAACCATCAGTGGGTCATTGAAGAAATTAAAATGGAAATTCAAATGTTTATGGAATTCAACCAAGGTGAGGACACAAAGTACCAGCTCCTTTGGTACACAGCAAAGGCAGTACTCAGGGGAAAATTTATATCTCTGAGTGCATACATCAACAAACTGGAGAAACAGCAATTCAATAATTTAAGGAAGCACCTTAATTTCCTTGAAAGAGAACAACAAGCCTAACCCCAAGTCAATAGACGGAAGCAAATAATTAAAATCAAATCAGAATTAAATCAATTAGAGACGAAAAAAACATCGAAAGAATCAACAAAACAGAGTTGGTTCTTTGAAAAAAATCAACAAGATAGACAGACCCCTGGCAAACCTTACCAAAAAATGAAGGCAGCACACTCATATAAACAAGATAAGAGATTAAACAGGTAACATCACCACAGAAATAACCAAAATTCAGAAAATAATAAGGGACTATTTTGCAAACCTTTATGCCAACAAATTTGAGAACTTGGAAGAAATGGATGATTTCCTAGAAAAAATTTATATCCCCAAACTCAAACATGACGATTTAAACCTTCTAAACAGACCCATATCCAGTATTGAAATAGAAACGGCAATAAATGATCTCCCATCCAAGAAAAGCCCAGGTCCAGATGGATTCCCAGCAGAATTCTACAAGGGCTTCAAAACAGAACTCACACCAATATTTCTCAAAATCTTCAATGAAATTGAAAGAGAACGTTCACTACCAGACACATTCTATGAAGCCATTATAACCCTCATCCCAAAACCAGGCAGGGACTCATCACGGAAAGAGGACTATAGACCGATGTCCCTGATGAACATAGACGTAAAAATTCTCAATAAAATTCTGGCCAATCGACTTCAACAGGTCATCAAAAGAATCATACACCACGATCAAACTGGATTCATCCCAAGGATGAAAAGTTGGTTTAATATACACAAGTCAATTAATGTAATCCACCACATCAACCAGAGCAAGGTAAAGAACCATATGGTTTTATCTCTGGATGCGGAAAAAGCGTTTGATAAAATCCAGCACCCATTTATGCTAAAAGCCCTGGAAAAACTGGGATTCCAGGGAACATTCCTGAATATAATCAAGGCAGTTTATGACAAACCAACAGCAAGCATAACTCTAAATGGTGAAAAACTAAAGCCATTCCCTTTAAAATCAGGAACAAGGCATGGTTGTCCACTGTCTCCCCTGCTCTTCAGTACAGTACTAGTATTCCTAGCCAGAGCAATTAGGCAAGAAGAAAATATAAAGGGGATCCAAATAGGAAAAGATGAAGTTAAACTTTCTCTCTTTGCAGATGACATGATCCTATACCTAAAGTACCCCATAGACTCTACCCCCAAACTACTAGAGCTGATCCAAAACTTTGGCAAAGTTGCAGGATATAAAATAAACCCTCAAAAATCAATGGCCTTTCTGTATGCTAATGACCAGTAGACCAAGGCTGAAATCAGGAAATCAACTCCTTTTGCAATAGCCCCCCAAAACATAAAATACCTAGGAATAACGTTAACCAAAGAAGTGAAAGACCTCTTTGATGAGAACTTTAAAAGCTTGAAAAATGAAATTAAGTCAGAACTAAGGAAATGGAAAAACCTCCCATGCTCCTGGATTGGGAGGATTAATATAATCAAAATGGCAATATTGCCAAAGGCTATCTACAAATTCAATGCAATACCCATTAATATCCCAACACCATTTTTTAGTGAAATAGAGGAAGCAATCCAGAAATTCTTTTATTAGACCTAGAATAGCAAAAACAATCCTGAGCAGAAAGAACAGTGCTGGAGGAATTACAATACCCAAGTTCAAGCTGTATTATAAAGCTATAGTAATAAAAACAGCTTGATAATGGCACCGGAACAGGCTTGAAGACCAGTGGAACAGAATTGAAGACCCAGAAATGAACCCACAGGACTATGCCTACTTAATCTTTGATAAAGGAGGTAAAACAATAGTTTGGAAGAAAGAGAGCCTCTTTATCAAATGGTGCTGGCAAAACTGGTTCAACACAAGCAACGAACTACAACTAGATCCTCATATATCACCCTGAACCAAAATCAATTCCAAATAGATTAAAGACCTCGAAATCAAAACAGACACCCTGAAAACACTAAAGGAAGGAGTAGGAGAAACTCTTGGGCTCCTTGGCACAGGACGGAACTTCCTTAACAAAGACCCAGAAAGGCTACAAATCAAAGAAAGGTTGGACAAATGGGACTGCATCAAACTGCAGAGCTTCTGCAGGGCAAAGGACATAGCTCGCAAGATAAACAGAAAGCCCACAGACTGGGAGAAGATTTTTACCGGCCATTCAACAGACAAAGGCCTCATATCTAAAATATATGCAGAACTAAAAAAATTACCTTCCTCTAAAACAAAACCGCAAAGAACCAATCAAGTGGGCTAAAGACTTACAAAGAGACTTCTCTGACGAGGAAATGAGAATGGCCAAGTGACATACGAAAAATGCTCTACATTACTGGCCATAAAAGAAATGCAAATCAAAACAACATTGAGATTCCATCTCACCCCAGTAAGAATGCCCTATATCAAGAAAACTAACAATAACAATTGTTGGAGGGGATGTGGCCAATAGGGAACCCTACTTCATTGTTGGTGGGAATGTAAACCGGTTCAGCCAGTCTGGCAGGCTGTATGGAGATTCTTCAGAAGGCTAAATATAGAACTCCCCTCTGACCCAGCAGCCCCACTTTTGGGTATCTATCCAAAAAACCACAAACAAAAATCACAGTAAAGCCACCAACCAGCACACCAATGTTCATCGCAGCGCAATTTGTCATAGCTAGAATCTGGAACCAACCCAGATGCCCCTCCATAGACAAGTGGATCAGGAAAATGTGGTACATATACACAATGGAATTTTATGCCTCTATCAGAAAGAATGACATTGCCCCATTTGTAAGGAAATGGAAGGACTTGGAAAAAATTACTCTAAGTGAAGTGAGCCACACCCAAAGAAACATGGACTCTATGGTCTCCCTTATTGGGAATAATTAGCACAGATTTAGGCAAGTCACAGCAGAGCCCAATAGCTATACCCTTATGATCACATACGATGATGCTAAGTGAAATGAACTCCATGTTATGGAAACGATTGTTATATCACAGTTGTAACTACTTTCAACGTCCCATGTGTATCTGTAGCTTCTACTATTGATGATGTTCTTGTATCACCTTTCTGTGGTTGTATCTACACTATCTTTGTAATCTTATCTGAGTATTTTGGAAACCGTGTATACTGGTATTAGAAGTAGGAAATTGAAAGGGAATACCAAAATTGAGAGACACAGGGTAAAAAAAGACAATCAACTACAAAAGCAATACTTGCAAAAGTGTTTGGTATAAGTGAACTGAACACCTCATGGGGGGAAAGGGCAAGGGGGAGGAGGGAAGGGGGAATGCGGGACGAGTTAACAAACAGTACAAGAAATGTATCCAATGCCTAACGTATGAAACTGTAACCTCTCTGTACATCAGTCTGATAATAAAAATTTGAAACAAAAAAAGAAAACAAAACAAATAAAGTTCTGTTTCTACTCCTAGTTTTGTTAAGGTCATTATTGCCTCCGTGACTTACTCAGTATTGGACATGTAAATCTTTCCATTGAAATCAATATATAATTTTTAAGGTACTTGAATTACAGTTCGGAGTGCATGAAGTGGTGTGCCAATCTTTTTATTTTGGAAGCTCTATAATCCATTTCTAATGTTTTCTGTAATTATGCTGTCTGTGATGTGACAGGCAATTCTTTGAGTGAATTTCAATAGCAAAAGGAAACAGGTTTATATTCCAGTGGGTATTATATCTCTTCTCATGTCATATACAAAGGATTTGAGTATTTCTAAATGGCATTTAGGTAAGTCCATCATATCCGTAGCTATATTTGCTTAACTTAATGTAACTTGGTGTTATAACCCTAGTCCTCTATTTGTTGCTGTTGCTGGCATTGTTGCCTAACAAATTTAATTCCAATGCTTTCTGGAGTGTAATCCTTGGGATGACATTTCAGAAGACAACTAAAAATGTAAGTTTAAGTAAAAAATCAAATCCACAGAAAGATAATTATGTAAGAAGAGAATTGCTTGGCAAAAGAAACTGTCAGTCATATCACATATATTTCTGTCTCATAGCCAGAAAGTATCTTTTAACATGGTTTAAGAGTCTGTCCTAATGTTACAAATACTAGAATGGTCATCTGAAATGATGTTTTTCTTGGTTCCCTTCTCTGTCCTAGTGTAGGAGGCTAACTGAAGGAGGGGAAATAAATGTCAGGGTCTGATTTAGATGCTGAATGAGAGAACTTCTCTCTCCTGAGGCTGTAGGGATCATCTAATGTGTACAAACCTCTCTTCCCATGAGATAGTAGCCTTCTAGGGACATAAATCAATCCAGAGGATAGCAAACCAGGGCACAAAGGAAGAAGAGAGACATTTAAGAATCCATCTTGAGCATGGACTCTTCATAGTACCCAGCCTTATTTGTTTGTTTTTTTTCAATACATATGCCACATTTTATCAATGTGCATTAATTTCTGTCACTAGCAATCAGTAGAGCTCTGATACTAAAATATAATAATTCACATGAACAACTATGGTTAAGATCACATACATACAGCAGTGAAGTGATAAACCAATTTCAAAATAGCTTAAATTCTTTATATATTTTCTTGAGTACTATTAGGACACAAACTCCATGGCTATTTTTAACCATCCATATCTGTCCTCCCGCCCCAGCACCCCCAGTCAGTAGTTCATACAGAGCAGATGCTTTTGCTCCTTTATATCTATCTTCAAATACTAATTTCACATCAAGATAACATCCTCCCTCCAGGACAACCATTAGAACTTTTGTTCTCCTTCCCTTTCCTCTCAATTCCCATCCTATAAGGGCAAGACTCACTTTGAACACAAAGAATGGAGACAATCAAGCAGGCAAAGTTGGGAAATTTGCTAGCCAACAAAAAGGGATGGGCATATCCATGCCTTCCTCAGTTTGTCTCAATGTTACAAAGTAAACAGGTGCCTTAGTTTGAGGTTATATAAATTTGCTTTACCATCTATCTCTTTTTAACTGATAGCCAAATCTCTTCCTTAAACACATTAGATAACTAATAACAATTTTGAATAAACAAACAAAGCTTTCATGACTAAGTAAATTATTGAATGAGCAAAAATTAAATTACATCTCAAGAAAAATATATTAAAATATTTTAGAAAGTATTACTGGAAAATGTATGTTTTTTATAAACAAATGTCTGACACTTAGGAAGGTAAAAAATATGCTTCTGATATTTCTGATATTATGCCATTTTTTTACATAGTGCTAAAAAGAATAAGATAGGCCAAAAAATAAAACAATTTTGTAGGAAAGGAAATATCTATAATTATGTCTGTGTGGGACTGGGGACTGAACTGAGGGCAATATGCTTGATAAGTTAGAACTCTCCCACTGAATCGTGCCCCTAGTTCTTTTTGCCTTAGTTATTTTTTCATGTAAAGTCTTATATCTTTGCTTGGGTAGACCTGGACTTCAATATTTCTATTTATGTCTTCTGAATAGCTTGGTGTGTACTACACACTTAACTGTATTGGTTGAGATCTGGTATTGTTTACTTTTTGCTTTGGCTAGCTTCAATCATGATCCTCCCAATCTCCCCCCGTCTTGAATACCTGGAATTATAGGCATGAGCCACCATACACAGTTATATCTATTAAAGTTATCTAAGATTTAAATAATACCAGAAGTAATTTTAATAAATATGGTAATTAGGGATCTTTGTTTGCAGGAAACAAAGACCAAATCTGAGTAAATGGGGGCATAAATATATTTGTTGTAAGAAGCTGAAGTAGCTGTTTTTGTCAAACAGCTATTTCCTCTGTCTTGTCTTGTAAACTTCATCTTAAATTTATCTTAAATGTGAGTGGGTTGTTCTTATTTGTTTTGATTTTACCTGGAGCAGGGTCTCACTATGTAGTCAAGGATGCCTTTGAACTTTGTATACTCATATCTCAGCCTTTGAATGCTGGAATTACAGTACTATCACACCAGCTAGGATAAGGCTTCCATTAATGGAAGCAAATTACTATCATACTGACGGTTTATGCATGTATGACACAGCAAGTTGTGTGGTGAATTCTCCTGAAAGAGGAATTCCTATGAAAGACTTTTGGCAAACTCTTTCCTTCAAAGCAGAAAAGGACAGAGAAAAAAAATTTTCTCCTTGTATTTCTGGAAAGAGGGCTATGATGAGGAAGTGAGGGTTTTATTTCGTCAACTCTCTTATGATTATACAAGTCAGCTAAAGAGAAGCTAGCAATTCAGGATTTTTAGATTGGGAAGATGTATTCACTCTATATTCATAGTTCTTTGCTGTCGGAAATAATAGTCCATCAGCTGAGAGTAGGTTTTCTACATTATGACCATGACAGAATTCTAATGACTAGAAAAGAAAAATAAAAGAAGATAAGCAGCTGAGCTGGTGAATTGGTAGGAACCTCTGGAGTTGAGGAGGATAGGAATAAGACCTCAAGAGCTGTCTTTGGGGAAAATAGTCCAATTGGGTTCCTCTAGATCACATAAACTCTAATGCTAACATTTTATTCTTGTTTCTCTATTTAAGGAAGGATTCAATTTCTGAGTCTGATCATATTTTGTAAGCAGCAATTGGTTCCTTACATAGAACTTAGGTTCTGATTAAAATGTAGGTAGAAGATATTGAATAGCCAAAAAATACTAAGTGTGCAAATCATTCACCATCAGCTGGGCGCGTTTCCCTAACACCTGCTTCATTGTGGCTTCCCTGGTTTCTTAGTAACTGTTCTCAGAGGGCTTCCAGTTCCCTAAAGGAATTCTTCATCTTATTTCATACTTCCATACTGTCTCTGAATTGTATGTGATGCTTCATGCAGTGCAACATTTTTCCACCATCCCATGACATCACTTTCCAAGTATACTAATTCAGTCAGTTTGGGGTAGTACAGATTCAATAGAAAGTTGGCATTACAAATGGAGATTATACTGGAGCACAAGCTAAATGAGTGAACGCAATATTCCCACCAACATAAAGAACAGAATATCAGTTAGATGTCATTGTAGGGGAACTTGTGGATATGTTACCTTATTCCTAGCTAATGTCCCTTCCTTCTGTAATCATTTTCTTTGTCTCCCTACCAGGTTTTTCTCTCTCAAAATCATAGTAATTTCATAATCCAAGTAGCTCTTCATCTTCTACTCAGATTCTATCTTGTGGTCTACCTATGTATAGCTAGAATTCATTATTAAGGAATATCGTCAATGGATTATTCACTTCAGATTGCTATTGTTTATAGCACAAAGTACAATGATAGCTTTGAAATGGTATTTTTTGCATGATTCAAATTTTAAAAGTACTTCTATCTTTAGTCATTTCTTTTTTTTTTTTTTGGCCAGTCCTGGGCCTTGGACTCAGGGCCTGAGCACCGTCCCTGGCTTCTTCCTGCTCAAGGCTAGCACTCTGCCACTTGAGCCACAGCGCCGCTTCTGGCCGTTTTCTGTATATGTGGTGCTGGGGAATCGAACCTAGGGCCTCGGGTATACCGAGGCAGGCACTCTTGCCACTAGGCTATATCCCCAGCCCCTATCTTTAGTCATTTCTAAACACAGAAATGGGATAATTTAAAGAAAGGCTTCTGAGAAAAATATGAAGTATTCATTTTTCTATTTTCTTCTTCCTTATCCTTTCTGCTTGTACTTTTCCTTCTTTCCCATCTTTCCACCACACAAGGTAGACCATAATTATAATCAATACCTATGCCCAAAATTCAAATGAAGGACAAAATATGGAGTCCCGTGTAGTGGAAACAGGGAATTGAGTACCATGTTCGGTAGTTTATGAACAGAATAGTTTTGGGTTGCTTCCTCCGAAGTCTTGACTAATGCTATAGTTTACCTGGATCACAAGGGTTTATAAAGATTGATGACAGATGAAAAAAGTCCTTTTAAAACTCTAACATGCTATCCAAGTGTAACAGACTTGACATAGACAATGGGTTCAGAGGACAAAAATCCAGCTGCTGTTTATCTCAGAGAGAAGGCAAGAATTTCATCAAAGAGTAGAGAAGTCAGAAACTGAGACTCTGTGGTGCCAATGTCAGATGGGGCCCGCAATAAGACCATGGCTGCAGTTAGAGAGCTAGTAGCATTCCTGTAGTTTCTTTCACAGAGGCAGATTTGATCTCTGAGGTTGCTGCAGGTCTAAGCTTAAAAGAAATATTACTTTACTCTTTTTCCTCTAAAGCTAAGAGAGCAAAGAGTTAATTATCATGCTATATTCATATTTCTTTTTGAATTTTCCACTTGGGCTTTCCCTTTAATTAGCTATCATATGAAAGTAAGAATATTTATTATTTATTGTGTGTATTAAATTTTATGTCTTTTCATCTTAATTTTTATAATGGGTGAATTTACTACATTCTGTATTCTTCCCTTTTTGGGCAATATTATTGTTGTTTTATTGTTTTATTTTTTGTTCTTTCATGTTTTTAGTTGTTATCCTCAACTGACTTTTCTTTGGTTCAGTTACTCTTCTTTTTAAAAAGTTTCTAACTTGTTTTAGATTAACTGGAAGAGGCTCAAAGTTTCCCCACACATTTTCCTGATTCTTAACTCCTCTTTAATCTTTTATCCAGTTTAGATACGATACTTATAAATGCCCACTCAGTAATGATCAAGTTATATAGCTTCATTTCAGGGTCTATCATAACTTATTAAAGAATAAAATGAGTTAGTTGTCAATCCAACCGGATTGCAGCCTTTACTTAGGTGCACATGGTAGGTCATTGCTGTGGCGCTAAGTCAGCTCTAAAGGAATCATGATATGCACTTACTTATCTAAAGCAATTGATTAGTCTTGGGGAGTTCTAAAGGGTTTCTCCATTTTAAGCCTTTTTTAACCTGCATAAACCTTAACTGCTTGCCAAAGTACTCAAAAACAAAACATATTCTAATATTTTCTCTATTTTAAAAATCATCGGATTTTACACATAGTAAACATACAATGGTGTATGACTTATGTTCGTAAGCATTTTATGTATTGTTTCTAAACTGCAAATGCCTAAACCTAGAGAATGACTCTAGTCATTGCTGTTCCTTACAATAGAAATATGGACATAGGGCTGCGAATATGACTTAGTGGTAGAGTGCTTGCCGAGCATGCATGAAGCCCTGGATTTGATTCCTCAGCACCACATCAACAGAAAAGGCCGGAAGGGACGCTGTGGCTCAAGGGTAGAGAGCTAGCCTTGAGCAAAAGGAAGCCAGGGACAGTGCTCAAGCCCTGAACTCAAGCCCCAGGGCTGGCAAAAAAAAAAAAAAAAAAAAAAAAAAAGAAAGAAAGAAAGAAAAAAAATATAAACGTGTTTCTCAAAAGAATGTTGAGCTTGAATGAAAAAACTGGTCCACCTGCACTGAAAATGATCCTCAGCTGTTTTTTATATTAATGAAACAACTTAATTTTATTTGAAAATAATTATGCTTATAATAAATATGCAAGTTTTATAGGCTTTTATTATATATAAAATTGTGTGTATATATAATTTTAAGATTTTGTTCTTTTTTCTGCCTGGCTTACCTATTCTTTCTCTCCCCTCTTCATTCTCTTTTCTTCTCTCTTTAGCCTTCATGTCTTTTTCTCCCTTCCTCCTTTTCTCCCTCCCTCCCTTTTCTCCCTCCCTTTTTCCCTTCCTTCTTTTCTAGCTTCCTACATTTTCTTATTATTATTCTAAGGAAAATGAGACTTAACACATTTCTATATCATAAAGTCCCAGTGCATATATCTTATTTATTTATTTTTGGGTGACCAACTAGAAAGAAGACAGATTGACTTTTAAAATGTAAAATTTTAGAGAAAAATGGAATATGTGTTCAGTTTGTTTATTTAGATAAGGTACTTCTAATATTCTTAATTCTGGATGAGTCATTAATCTAGCTTGCCATCATTTTAGATGAAACTGCTAAGACTGCTTGAGAGACTATATGTTGCTAAATAGAACAGAAAGACCACTTTATAGCACTGTTTTTATCACTGGACATTCTAATACAAAGTAAAACATGTAGATGTTGCAGTTTATTGGGGAGTTTGTTTTCATACTTTTGCATGTGTTCATCTGTAAAAGCATTTCAAGATGTAGCTTTTTATTGACTCTACCTTGCTAAAAATCAGCTAAAAGCAACCATCATTTGCTAATAAATATTTTTATCGCATTTTCTGACTCCTTTTCAGGACATCTGAGTTCATCTTTGGTTCCTCCTTCTAAAATAAAAGAAAAAAAGAGAAGGGGCTTAACCTTAAAATCACTTCTGGACTTCAATATATGGCTGTTTGGAATTGATGGTTCAGCTGCCACATTCTGAAGTTTGTAGAGGGACAGTCCTAACTAAAAAATGTGGTTCATAACTTAAAAAAAAAACCCCAACAAAACAAAGTATGTTTATTGCGAGTAAGTATACTCCATTTGTTACATGGTATGCAATTAGGTGCATTTGGAATAAAAGGTAAGTTAAATCAGAAGTCTCAGTGACAAGAACATACAGGGAGTGTGAGATGTTCTGTTTCAACCCACTCCATAGAGGGTATTTCACAGGTAATTTCTCAGTGCTGATGTGAGTTAATTATTAGCCATCATACCCTTCCTCCCATTCTAAGTCACTATCTGCTGGCAGAAAGACACAGCTAGAAGTGTTTTGTTTTATTTGTCCTTGGAGTTTTTATCAGCATCAAGAAGGTGGACGGAGCCAAAGTTAGAAGAATTCTAGAGCTAAGCAAAAAGCGACATGTTTAACAGCCCCCATTAATTGGGGGCTGTTACATGATTAATTTGAGGAAAACAGAAGAGATTGATTTCTTTACAACTCACAGTTGGATGCAACACACTAAAAGTAATCCTGTAAATTACATTTTAAATCTTCAACATATTCTAAGCAGATAAAATAGTGGCATGATTGACCACACTCCTTTTAAAAGTACACATATTACTATGCATCATAGTTATAAACAGATGGTATTTGGCCTCCTTCCTATTCTCAACATTTGGAATTTCTAAACTATGTGAATTAAACAATAATATTTTATAAACATACAAGGGATTTTGCTCACTGCTTTGTTAACATAGAAATTATACAATGCTGACATTTATTTAAATTTTAAAAAGTAAACAACAGTGTGCATTGAAATAAAGCAAAATAAAATCAACATAGAGGAGTATGTTCTGTGTGCACATTACCTACAAGGCACTGGCCTTTTTAAAGGAAAACACAATGGGTTGAAGAACAAATTGTAGCTGAGAAGGGACTAATCCTTTGTATTCTAAAGGCTCATTTAGCACCTCTCTGTAAACAACAGATATTTATACCATAATTGGCTATTTGACCACCAGTGTTCATTTACTACATAACCTGCTATTATGGAGTTAAAAGAAGTTCCCCTTCATTGGCTGTTCAGCTTTCATCTTGGTGAAAGTGTCCTCGCAGTTTTAAAAACACTTACACAAATGGAAATCAGTCTGACACTTGTACTCAGAATGAGAAACATTATCATGATATCAATAAGTACATATATTTTCTTTTGAGGAGGATATTATTGCCAGAAAGAAGAGGAAATGTACCAGCTCTTAAAGTCATTTCCTGAAGATTTTTTATTTTCTAAAATTATCGCTTTAACCCTTTAGCCACAGTTTGGAAGGGAGACCCATCTCCTAATGTGATGTGCAAAATAAAAGGCACTTGGTTTCCAAACACTATTCTCAAGATTTGCGAAGTTTGCACTGATGAATAAATAATGAATCAGATATTTCGATCTGTTTTATGATTTTTGAAAGCCGTGACTATGATTGTTTACCAACAGCCTCTTCCAAGTATACTTCCATGTGTTCTTGTTCAGTCTTCCCCGGGCAGGCCTTTGTAGGCCACCCTCTAGAGCACACCCTGTCTCCTATTTCAACCAATCCACTCATCCTTATCTCTAGTATTATTTTTTTAATTTTATTGTAAGGGTGGTGTACAGAGGGGTTAGGTTACAGGAGTGAAGAAATGAGTACATTTCCTTTTGAACAATGTCACCACCACCTTGTTCTCTCTCACCCTTATCTTTAAACCTACAGTTTGAGGACTATCAAGACAATCGAGGAATATCCTAGAAGATGATGTGGAGTGATAAGTACCAGACATGCTCACCAGCCCTCCAGGCTAATGTGTCAGTATTTGGTCACCAGTAAACATCATTTTTGCTCACGATGGATATTGGTAGAAAAGAGGGAGAAAATTATGTACAGTCTATGTGGTTAGAAGAGGGAAATTTCCTGGTGAAAACAGGGACAAGGAACATTTTTCTCTTATGTATGTGGTTCTAAATGTGTACACACAAATACTTAATGATAAATAATACTACTATCGCAAGGGAGGCCTTTGAACAGCCAGAAGCTTCAAAATATTAAACCGATTCCCAAATTTTTAGTAATTTTAAGAACAAATAAGGGGCAAATCCACGTGATGCTTCTAAATAGTCTCTTCTCTCTGAATGCTCTTTCAATACTTTTTTGCACCCTTCCTTCAGAATCAATTGGTGACAAGAAGAGAAGGTATATAATAGAAAGTGCAGGGGTAAAGTGAAAAAAGAGAGCACTCCCACAAAGTGGGATCTAAAATATTGAGAATCTGAAATTATCAGAACCACAAAGACTGAGAGGGACATTTAAAAAAAGTGCAAGCTGGAATTTTTAGAGCCGCCACTTTCTTTCGGAGTTTGCTTAAAGTCAAAATTTTAAATAACAACGCGTCTAGGTTATAGGGATCATTATTTCTAGTTTTGCTTAGATCATCTTCATCGCAGCCCCTTTTTGAAGTTCAGTGAAATACTGAGGAGTTCTGCCCTGCTCTGGCTGTACGTCCTTCCGGGGTGCCCGAAAGGGAATCTTCAACCTGGCACAATCCCACAAGCATAGCGGTGGCCACCTGCTATGTGTGCGTGTGAGTGCGAGGGTCTACACGCGCGTGGACAGGACGCGTGCTGGTGTGCAAGCACGCCAGTGCGCTGGTGTCGAGGGTGCGTGCCAGCGCCGCGGTACCCGGGAGTCCGCACCGTGGTGAGCGCGGCGCCGCCGAAGCTCTTGGGCTCGGAAACTTTGGAGCTGCGGCTCGCGCTCCGGGTCTACCCCGGCTTCCAGCTCCGCACGCGCCGCTGCGAAAGGAAGGTTGTTCCGAAGTCTGTGACCTCTTCGCCCCCCTCCCTCATTTTCTCGCCCGAGAAAACGTGCATAACTCCCTCCCTGCATGCTGGAGTCCACCATGCCAGGCTCGGGAGGCGGGCGCCACCGCTGATTAGTGCTTGGGCTCCTCGGCCGCTTCAGAGCCTATCGCTGGGGACGCGGACGCGGCGACATCCGCGGCGGCTCCGAGCGACTGGGGTCGGAGTACGGCCAGACAGCCTCAGCGCGCCGGGGACGTGGCGGCAGCCGCTAGCGTCGACGGTCTAACGTTAGGCAACGTGGGCGCAGCTGCTCCCGCGGTAGGCATTCGCTCTCCGGGCTGGGGCCGGGGCCGGGGTGCCAGGATGCCGGGTGCCCGGGCGCGCGCTCTCCGGCAAAGGAGCGCCCCGACCCTGCGGAGCATCTTCCGCCTCGGGCCGGCGCTGCCTGCCATCTGGGTGACCTGCGAGTCTCCAGACTGCAGCGTGGGGCCAGACCCCACCGAAGGCGGAAGACCCGAGAGGTAGGGAGGGAAGCTGAGAAGAGTTAGTAGCAAGCCCCAGACAAGGGATCCTTAATTACAGATTAAAGGCAAACAAAACCAGACACATTTTCCATGTGTCAGTTGATGGCCACGACAAAAGGAAACTCAGCGCTTGGGCGGGTAGGGGGGGTTCTTCTAGCCGACCCCTCCCCTTTTATAATGTGTGCAAATGTAAAATGCATTAGGTAGTGACTCCGGGTAGGTGGTGCCCGGGGCCAAATCGCAGCTGTACAGCTTCATGGTGTAGGAGGACAGTTTGCTGAGGTCTAGGGAACCTCATACAGAAAGAGATTTTAAATAGTCTGCTCGAGTACATTTTGCTTCTTTAAAACTTCATTACTCATACGTTTTTAAAATTTGGTGCAAAAAGTGTTGTGATTTATTATCTTTAGTAAAAACCCGAACACACGTCGCACGCTCACACGCTCGCGTTTTGTTTTTGCAGTTCTGTAGATACCATTTTATTGGCTTGATATCACCGCATTAGAAACATAGGGGGGAATCCAACCCTCCTGAAAGCCAAGGAGTGGAGCTGCAAGCACCAGGGAGCACAAGTTCCTCTTCGTGGCTTGTGGCTCCAATGGAAACAGGAGAGATGTCTGCTTTGATTCCTTTCCTTTTAATTAATCATGATTTCAAAGCCTCTGTCTCTGGCAATACCATACAGGTTGGACTTCATGATGTCCTAAATTCCACAGTAAGTGTTAAAACCGAGGGCTCAAAAGGCTATTCACAATGCAAACCTTTCCGCTTCCCGCACCCCCCCCCCTTGCTTCCCACCCAAACTAGAGTGCAACTAGAGAACGGATGACCTCAGCTGATCACCCAGAGCCATGTTACACGTCCCATCCTTTAGTATTTTCTCCAGGTTAGCTTTAGAAATAAAGGGCTTGTCTCTTTGTTAGCATTCTGTTTACTTTCAGTGGATAGAATGACGCACAAGGTTGAAGGCAACAAGGCCACACCACTTAGTCATTTTTACCCATTTTTCCTCCTTGTGGATGTTTTCCCATTTTTCAATTGTATTTTTTTCTCACCTATGCCATTTCCCCGACAGCACATGGGGGAAAAAAATTTCCAAGTGCTATTTCATGTGGTTCCAGTTAAGTGATTTGCCCAAATAATAGTATTTGCATTTAAGATTAATAGCTACATATCAGAAACTCTTACACACTTTTCGATCCATAATTTCAATTTACAGGATCCTGACAGGATTGGCCAGGCCAAATGCCTTCACCAAGATGTCTGTGGACTGGTTGCCGGCCAGATGCCAGCCAGTCACACTGTGCATGGGAAGACAATTATGTTTCTTTACTTGTAGAACGTGGAGAGCCTTCTTTCTCACCTTTCCAGCAAGTAGATTAGTACACACAAACCACACAAGTTTTCAATCCCTTCTCTGCTTTTGGATACATATTTAGAGAAACTTTTAAACAATCTTCTCTTAGGCTTATAGTCTTGTGATTTAGCCACACCCTTTCCACTTTTTGGCTTTACCCTTCAGTAAAATAAATAAGGTTAAAAAAAAACACAAAGTAGGAGTTTTCTTTTTCTTATAGTGTTCCTGAGTTTGAGTGAATCCTCCTTTACCCACTGATTTAGGCCAGTTGTTGTTAGTTCATGTTCTTACCACCCACCGAAAAACAGCACAGGATTTAGTTTATATTAATAGATGATGTTCATGACTAGGTTTCTAAATGCCAGAGTTATGATTTTTTAAAGGGTGGAGAAAGGAGAATGGCAATAAAGCTAGTTCCTGTCATTCAAAAATGTTGGCTTTTCACACATCTACCTGGGATTTTGAGGGGTCTTTTTTTTTTTTTAATGTACTGCTTGCTATCCTTTCTTACCATTATCATGGACTAAAATATTTGTTGACTATTGTTGTCTGTGGATTCAAACACTGTTTACTTGCTTGTAAGTGTCCTTATTTATCCCTTCCTCCCATGAAGAATTTCACAATAAATCCTTGCACCAAATAAATTAGAATCTGCAACTTTAGACGCCCAAAGAAGAGGCCATTAATCCACTTAGTAAAATACCCAGAACTCCCCCTCTCAATTTCAGCTCTTCTTAATGTAACATTTAGTAATTGCAGCTGGCTCCTTACACTTTCCTCCCTCCCTTTTATTCTGAATCATATTGGCCTTGTTTAACCTTCATTTCCTCTTCTACCCCCCACATTAGTTCACATACTTTTCTTTGACCATGTTTCCTACTCCTCCTCCCCCTTCTCTTGGATTGAAGATAATAAATGGAGCTTTCTAAGAGCTTAATATTTTCTGGTAAAATCCAATTGGACCTCCCCATTCTGCTATTAATGCTTTGTACAATTTTTCTGCATTCCTCAGTTGTATAGTTACTGCTCTATATTTTCCTGATTGATCATTAAGTTATGCTGGCTTTTCAGAACTGTTCCATAATCCTGAACCAAAGGCTTTTTAGAATGCCTTTCCTGGCAAGGACAGGCATTTTGGTTTGACTACAGTCTTAAGTTACAATTCAAAGCTAATTTGTTCAGCTAGGTTTTCTACTATGAGCAACTCCGCTTCTCACCGTTAAGTGCTCCATGAGGTTGCTTGGTTGGAGGGTGTGTTGTAAGTAAAACATGTAATGTACTTATACTGCACTTGATTATCAGTTTTCAAAAACAGCTGCACGCTTTGATATCTGTGTAAAAAAGTATCAGGAGATAATATACCATTGGTATTTATTACTCTATAATTAAGGATGTTTCAATGTTTTCCTTTAAAAGTCCCTATTTTCAGAAATTCATATCTCAGGCATAAATTTCCCTATGAATTACAATTTAATACCATATTACAAGTATCTTCTTTTTAAGTTATGACTCCCCTTCTTTTTCTTTCTGGGAAAGTAAGTTTCAGGATATAATTTCTGGGTTATCTACTGGCATGAGAGGAAGCAGGCCCAATACCACACAACTGAAGATGTGTCTGCTGAGTTGCCACCTGCTCTCTCAACTCCTCAGCCCTTTGCTCCAGGTGAGAAAGTAGGCTACTTTTTGTAGCCTTACATCCATATGGATGAGCAAATTCATCAGTTCACAATTTTCAAGGCAGCAGAGGAGAGTCAGTTGCTCAGAAGCATCGCAGGTGCTACAGAGTCAAAAATGTTCAAACCAAAAATCATTTCTTTTCATTACTAGAATACAAATATGTCCAAGTAAAACATGAGAAAAACCAAAGGATAAATCAATCCAACAGCGCTACTCACTAGACACTATGTTGGAAATGAACTTTACAACTTGGGGGAAAGATGTGAGTGGGAGAAAATGAAGATGGGGTAACACTGCTCAAAAAGAGATGTACTCATTACCTTAATTATGTAACGGTAACCCCTCTGTACATCACCTTTCCAATAAAACTTAAAAAAAATCTACAGTAAGATTTTGCAACATTCTAGTACATATTTTCTGATAATGAAAGGAAGAGAAGATATGTATGTGGAGGGATGTTTCCTCTTTTTCCTAGGGCTAGTCTAAACCAGTAGAATTGACCACAACCTAAATAGTCCCAGAAAATCTGAGCTTTTGACCTTCCTCCAACATTACAGGACCCAAAGGAGATCAGCTTTTGCATTCTCCTTTGCCTAAGATAGATTGAGTGGTCATGAAAATAGATACTTTCCAGTACAGTCAAGGAGCTTACTCAAATATATGAATCTAGCATACTGGAAGGCTCAGGGAATGGTGAGCATGTGATGGGATGTAGAAGTGAATGCTTCCCTAAAAACAGAACAGTAGTTATAAAAACACTTAATGCATTAGCCACAATCTATGGTCTTTTATATCCATTTTGACACCAACAATGTGAGTAACAGCATCTCTGCCTTCCTTTGCACAAAAGCTCACCCAGTCATTTTGAATCACTACCATGCTCTGATCTCTAAATATGCCAGTATATGATGCTTTAATTTTCTCATTGTGAGTGATATAGGAAACATTAAATTTTTGAATACGAAAGATTCTATTTTGCTAGAGGAAGGTTACGCAAGTATGTATTCCACAATCTATATCCTGTCTGCTATTTAAACAATAACCAATAGAAGTTTAAGCATTTTAGATTATTATCTTTTAAAGTCACCACTTCCTTTAATCAATGAAGATAAGTAGGAATTTCTCCTATGGTGAAGCTCACGCTCATAGAGTTATGGAAGAGGATTAGTAATCACTGAGATAATGAATTCTAGTTTGGGAAAATGGACTCAAGGTGAAGAATCTGGTCCATGAAGCCAGATGACTCCCATGCAACCAGAACATCCTAAAGATCGTGAGAGATCTCCTTTCTCCTGTGGGAATTAGGAGATGGCAGGGACAGGAGACAAGAAATGCTATGGAAAACCACCAGTGTGGTTAGATGCTGAAACCTCTATATTCTAAAATGAATCTCTGAATTTTTCAATATTGAAACACTGGGCTTATTTAACACCTGCCTTCATTTTCCTCTCGGTAACCTTGAAAAACCAGTTTATACAGACACAGATACAGTTTCCCATTTTGCATTTGTAGTACCACAGACATGAGACAGAAATAGTGATTGATCACCCTACCCGCTCACCACTGGCCCCAAGAACCCATGGACTTTCACATCTGATTTTCTCCAGACTACGACTTGTTTTAGTGTTGAAGTGATATTCTTGGCTCTTAGTAAATACAGGGAAGTCTTCTTCTCTTTCTTCTTTTTGTGCCATTCCTGGGCTTGCAATCAGAGCCTAGGTATTGTCCCTGAGCTTTTCTTGTTCCAGGTCCTATCACTTGAGCCATGGCTCCACTTCCACTTCTGGCTTTTTGGTAGTTAATTGGAGATAAGAACCTCACAGACTTTCCTGCCTGCACTGGCTTTTTAAAACCCTGACATTCAAATATCAGCCTCCTGAGTAGCTAGGATTACAGGTGTAAGTAAGCCACTGATGCTCCACTAGGGAAATCTTCTCATACAACTTCTGTCACCATTTGAGGGAAATGATATTCTGATACAATCATCAACAGTTAGCAAGTGAAGAAATGTGAAGAATGGCATGCTAGAATACAAAAGCTACACCTATTAATACCATTCAAGACATGCAAGAAGCCATAAAATAATGTGTGGTAATGAGCATCTGTATACCCAGCTTAAGAAACAGATTAATTGTCCAGTGAATGTGACTCTCCTCCCAGATAACCCTTTTCTTTCTACCTTAACTCCTTTAAAGTAGCCAATACTGTAAAGTAAATAGACATTATTGTAAAGTAGGCATTGATGCCTATTTTATTCAAGTAAGTATCACATATTTACATATTTTTGAGCAGGAAGTATAATTGAGTGTGAGCTTTAACATTTTCTTAGTTATATTTTAATGAATAGCTTTGAAGGGAAAAGGCATTGTCTTTATTGTCCTATTTCTCAGCTTAGATTTGGAGTTGAAACACATTTAAATTGAAGGTTTATAGTACAATCTCTTCATGGTTAAATGTAAGTTTGGATAACAAATACTGACCAATTTTCCACTGAAACAGGAAGGCAGTTAAGTGATTCCTGTCAATAGGTTGAAGAAGAATTACAGAATAAGTCAACATTAAGGCACAGTCATTTGAAAATTCATTCTATCACCCACAGAAAGTGTATTGAGACTTAAATTTCTTTTGAGGTTCATAATATTTTTGGGTAGCAGATGCTTTCTCAAAAGCAGATTTTACTTTTAAAAATATCAAATATAATTAACACCTTTTACATAAAATGAAATCTTTGTTTCCAGATGCATTTCAAGGTGTCGAAATTTATCCATGTAGCTTTATGTGGCTAAGGGTTTCGATGTATGGTAGCAACCGCCAACTATCTGTGATCTGTCTGAAGAATTAAGAATGATAGCAGGACATTTAAACTTAGCTTATTTTAAGTAGGATACTTACCAAACTACAGAAACTTCTTGAGATAGGTCTTTGGCCTTCCCCACACTGGAACTGGGCTTGAACTCAAGACCCTGAGCTTGCTCAACTTGCTTATTCAGCAGATACTGTACTTCACGAGTCATGCTTCTAGCCTGGGTTTTACTGCTTATATTTGGAGATGGAGTCTCACAGACATTTCTGCTCAGACTAACTTCGAACTGAAGTCCTCTAGATCTCAGCATTCTTAGTAGCTAGTATTACAAGTGTACCACCAGTATCTAGGTTGGGACCTGTCTTTTGATGTATTATGGATCAACATGTCATAAACAAGTAGGTTAAGGACTGAAAGTCTCATTATTTAATATAGAAACAAAGAAACAATGGTGGGCAATCACCCTAGACATATTGTCAGATTTTTTTTTTGGGGGGGGGGGCCAGTCCTGGGGCTTGAACTCAGGGCCTGAGCACTGTCCCTGGCTTCTATTTGCTCAAGGCTAGCACTCTGCCACTTGAGCCACAGCACCACTTCTGACCTTTTCTATATATGTGGTGCTGAGGAATTGAACCCAGGGCTTCATGTATATGAGGCGAGCACTTTACCACTAGGCCACATTCCCAGCCCTTGTCAGATTTTGATAATGGCAGATTTTTAAAAAGACTTAATGATTTATTTTAAAAACAAAAAAGTCACAGAATTAAGTAAGAACAAAAGATAGATTAAAAAAAATTAAAAAACACATACTCAAAAATAACGTGAGCATTTGATTTCTTCCCCAAAACCAAGCGAAGTAGGAATTAATCATTCTATTTGGAATCCTAGTGATCAACCAAGACTAACAAAATATTAATTATCTATGTACACAGGTACTCACACACAGATACAGTCATGACTTTGGTAATGTTCAGAATTATACATTTATAAAACTCTTTATTGTTTAAATGCATTAATACCAAATTGGAAGGTATAATTTTCATATATCATGAGATATATGGAAGGGAATTATGGATAGAGCTAGAGAAAAAACTTAATTTGAATGTATAGGTATGGGGGGAAAACCTATGTAGAGGTCACATTCATTATTACACTTGTCCCAAACCAGGATTATATTGACATGTTTTGAATGTACTCTCTGAACAATATTTACTTTTCCTCCACCAGTGGGTAAGGAAACATATGGATAGTTGTGCATATGGGATCTTTATCTATCATAATATTTTCAAGATAAAATGTACACAAGGCATTGTTTCTTGGCTACAAGATCCATCTTGTTAGAGGGCATAAAGTACAACCTTACCCAAGAGAAGTATCTATGAGCTTCTTATTCATATTTATATATCTTCAGTTGGCTCAGAAATGGAGCACCTCTGCCAGATTACAAGAGGCTGGTGGTGTGGTGGTCCGTCACATACTATGGATGTCATACTGGATGTGGAGAGGAATCTGTTCAAAGACTAAGCATGCTATTTCTGCTTTTTCCTCTATTGAAATCTCAGGCCTCATGGACTGAACAACTTTCACTGTTTTTCAAGAATGCCTCTATCCTGGAGGATATGCCCTGCTCCCTATGTTTTGTCTGTTTCTTGCTTTTGCTACATATTACATGGATTCTTTTGGACTTGGGTGCCATTGCCTGCCCCGTCTTGTATTCTTGCCAGAATACTCACTATTCTGGCATCCTAAGAGCCAGGATTGGCCCTTAGCTGGCCGTCTCTCCCTGGTGGGTCCTGGTGGTGCAGTGCATAGAAGGTATTTATTTCAAAAGCTAGGGAAGTTACAATTTACCTGTCAGTAAACAGAAGATGGTTTATCAACAGACTTTACCTTAATGACTACAAATGTTTACCTCCTGCTTTTCCAGAATGCAAAGAAAATCTTGGAAGTGTCATATTATCTTACAAACATTTGCAAAACAGATCCATGTTCATCGAGAAAAGAAACAATAGTATTCGTTGTCCCTGACAAGGAAAATGTTCAGTGAGAAATATAAAGAGAGATGCACATACGTCTATGTAAATAAATATGCTAATTAAACACTGCAGTGGGCACTTTATTAAAACATTTATTTTAAAATATAGCCATTTAAAACATTTTTATACCAACAAATACATTAGTTTGACTATCAGAATCATGAGTGATGTATTTCTTAAAGATTGTATTTGTAGCTAGATGCAAATATTTTTGAAGAATATTTTAATCAAATTGATGGTTCTGTTAGAAGTATTTTGATTTCTCTATTTTGACTCCTGGAAAAAATTAAAACAAATATCTCAGTGTTCATTTTAGGGGTGAAAGGGCTCCGCTAACTGTATCTGTCATGTTTGCTGGAATTACAGCTGTTTATCTTGCAACTTTCTTTAAGATTAATTAAATGCAAATGTAACCCTGTGAATCATGGGAATACCTGCCAGAGTTCTATTAATACCTTCACTTAAAAACTTCCATGCCAGAGAGTCATTAATTTGCTGAAGGAAAAATGCTAAAGCAGCCCTTTGCCCACATTTTTGAGGTGGCTGCCCAATTAGTTGGGGCACATTCAGAGCCTGCATTAAGACCCTGTGGCCCTTTGAGGACACAAGAAGACTCCGATGATAACCTGGCAAATCAGGTAGAAACCCAGCCAAGTGTGAGTGTTTGAAGCTGCAGTTTGGCTGCCATCGTGTCAGCAAAAAGAAAGAATTCAGGCACCATGTCATCCAGTACAAAGGATAAAAACGGATTCAACCGGAAATTCAATGTGGCACCACATATGGGATACATGAGTGCGGTTATACAACAGGCCACATATTTTTTTTTGAACAGTCTCCTACATGTGATGCCGAGGACATGTGTAACCATCATAACGTCTCCAGGAATCTGCATTTAATTTGAGTTGGGGTGGTGGCAGGGATTGGAGATCTGAAGCTGCCACAGGTTTGTGGCAGATGGCTCTGTGTCAGCTATGACAAGCAGCCAGGCTCAGCTTCCTCTGCAGATTTTCTTTTCTCTCTGATCAGGTAAATATGGGCACACTCTGGAAAGTTCTTCAGATTCTGCCTTAGGCTGCAAGTTTGTGACTTAGCCCCATCTGTCACAAATCTTCCTTAGGTTCTCCTGTAAGCAGAGACCTGAATTTACCATGTAGGGCTGCCCAAGAAAACGGAGCCATTTCACCCTGTAAAAAGGGGGAAGGAGGGAAGAGAAAACAATGAAGAAGCATGAACCACTGAAACATGAGAGTAGGCTAAAAATTCATACTGCAAATTTGCATCACTTATATCTCAAAAAGCCACCAACTAAGTGGTTCTTGAGTTCCATCACCTCAGGAAATCTCAGTTTCTGATTGGCTTAAAGTGTCCCTATTAACTATAGGAAAAAGCTACTATCATTTTTCACAAATGAATACATTCTTCTGTGCATGTGTTTCCTAGTTTATGTTATGGATGATTGCTACTAGAAGCTCATCATCCAACTTTTAACTTTCATAAACATGAGAAACACAATATTTTTAAAACATGTTTTTGCTAATGTGAATTTTACTTTTAAGCAGTAAAGACACATGATAAATGCCATTTCTATTACATAGAATTTATACAGTGCTTTACATTTACAAATGGGTTTATATTCATTACTTCATTATAGCACTACCTCAGGGGGGGAAAATACTATTACTATTGAAAAAAGAACAACTTCTAGATTTGTAGATGAATCATACAGAGGCCAAGAAACCACCCAGAGCCAGGATGCAAGTGAAGAGCAGAGAAAAAGACAGAAAAACAAAACAAAACAAAACAAAAACAAAAACAAACTGATCTAAAATCTAACGAAGCCTACCTATTGTACTAAGAGTTTCTTCCTTTTATTTTATTTGGACAGATCAAAGGAAAATCAACATAAATAAAAATCCAGGGAGGAGAAATAAAAAAGGAAGGGAGAAAGAGAATGAGAGGAAAGGAGGCAGAATATGTGTGTGTGTGTATACATACATGTATATATTCTCTCTCACTCTCTCTCTCTCTCTCTCTATATATATATATATGTACGGGAGGAAAAGTTTGAGAGTGAGAATTTGCCTTCAATTTTGCTGGTACAATTGAGAGATTTTTAGTCCTAAAAATGTCACAAGCCCATAAGTTTTCATTTCAATGAGGAAATAAGGACTTTTGAGTGTTGATACCAGTGAACAACACTTTGTTCACATCTAGATTGTAGGCTTTTTTTTTAAAAGAGGACTCTAAAGCAACTCATTTCTTCAAAGAAACTTAAAGTCGCTTGGCTGTGGTTCGGATAGATGTAGCCTGACATAATTAAGACAACCACAAATGGCTTTTCTGGGCATTTCATTGGAATTATGAGCTTAATAATTGTTTGGAATTAGTTTTAGGCAGAAATCTGAAAATTCTTTTCTCTTCCAAATTACAGAAGATTATAAAGTTCTCTGGCCTGTTGCAATACTTGAAGAGGAAAACAAACTGAAAATCAAGCTATCATCTGAAAAACCTTTAAAGAAAACTATAGGTCATTCTCCAAAAGCAAATGAGAAACTATCATTTCAATCCATTTTTGCCACACAGAGTATTTGTAAATAAGAGAAAAGGGTAAATGGGGTGGGAATAAAATCCTTCTGTTACTCCAGGTGAGGTCTATTATCTCATAGAAATGCTCCATTTGTACATATTCTAGCTCTGTTTTCAACACTAGTAACAGAGGACTGTGGGCTCTTTTTGTTAACAATTAAAAATAAAATGATTAAAGACTGTCTGAAAGAATTAAGCTCACTCAAAGAACTGGTGAACATTTTCAAGAGGTAAAAATCACACAGTAAATAAGGGACAAAAATTGACAACTTTGTGATAAAGACAGACTTGCTTGGGGTTGAAAGGAATAAACTATTCGTAGTGTAGAGGTCAGTCCATGACTTCTAAAAGGTGTATTCTAGGAAGGTGCAGCAGTTTAAAACAGTGGATAAAGTGCAAATGATTGTTTCTATGCAACTAGGTAGTTGACACATGTATCTAACAGGGAAAAGGACATACCTTAAAAGTTTTAAGAAAATTAGAATTTAAGTTTTCAAGAAGTGATTTTAGATTTTTAAGATTAAGAGACATTTAACTTGTGCATACATTGGATTTCTTTAAAGATATTAAGAAAAATGTGTGTGTGAGAAAAAAAGAGACAGAGAGACAGAGACAGAGATAGAGGAAGACAGAGAAAGCACAGACAAGAGTGGACTCTTGAATACACACAAATTTATATGTGTTAGTACTGAAATCATTTCAGGTGAGAAAGCATGGACACAGAATTCTGTAGTAAAAAGAGTCACTTTAAGAAAAAAAAATCTGTTTCTGCTTTTTAGTAACTAGCATTCTGTTTCAAATCCTGCTTCAAGTTATAGCCCCCAAGAAATCGTCATATTGAAAGTATAATGTCTCATGTAAGAAGAAAGCCAAGTGTTAGTAGCCTTATTCCAGTCATTAAATTTCTAAGTGTGAATCCATATGAAAAAGTCTATCCTAAAGTGAACTCTGTATGAAAAGGAGTTGAAATGATTTTAAAATGTAAACTTTTAACAACAAAAAAGAATAAGGTGTAAAATTGTAAAACAAACAAAGAATTCAGTGATATTCAATACTTTTAGATCTTAGAAGCATATGCTATATAAAAGCTAAACAGCACTGTCCAATGGAATAAATCTTACAAAAGCCTCATATTCTCTTTGCAGAATGCACCAAAGATCCTCTGCAAATGTATTAAAAAAAAAAAGAGGCAAAAAGCTACTTTGGAGAAAATAATTATCTCGTGTAGGGAAAGCAAGTGTTACAATGCACATGTGTATTTTTACAAAACATAAGGTGAAAAAATTATAATTTATTGTATCTTTAGAAGACATTATTTTGTTTTGAATGTAATTTTTTATATAAAAAAAACAAGCCAATTTTGCTCCTTCCTATAATTTTTAACTCCTCACCTTGCGGAATGGCAGTTTCTCCTATTAACTGCATGATAAAGCTCTTAACCACTTATAATGTTGCACTAATTTCTTTGATTTTAGATTAACTTTTGGATACAAAAATCACCAAGATCTCTGAATGAGAACATACATGAAAGCATTTACAGATTCATATTTAAAAATCTATGGTAAAATTCTTAAATTATGCATAATAAACTTTTCTAAATGCTTATGCATGATTACTAATTTATAAAACATGAAGATGAGGGATTTTCTGATGTACGACCTAAAAATATATGCATGTACCAGCATGTAATAACTCAATGAAGTAATGTTTAAAGCATAGGTATATTTTAAGTTATACGAGGAAGAATTTTGTATATTAACATCATAGCATTAGGCAAACATTCTCCCAGAATTTTTTCAGTAGTTGTTTGTAAAATAAGGACAAGTATGTTATGGCAGTAACTATATTAAAATATTTCAACAGGAGAACTTTATTTTCTCACTAGAGACAACTTGTTGCAGTAACTTTTGAAATGGTTAAAAATTCACAGATGTTGAATGAAAGAGTTAATAAGGCCTAGCCTTAAGCAACACTTAAAAAAACAAAACTGATAAATTTTGATGGTGGAAATACAATTGTAAATACTTCACTAAAAATTCACTGGAAACAAAAACGTATCAAATATTTTTTTTTTTTTTTGAAAATAGATTCTGGTTATGTGTAGGAAATGCATCAATTAATACTGACTAGATTTCTTTAATTTTCATAATCACTTACTTGAACTATCTCATGGGAAACTATGCAATGTGTGTTTTATACAAACAAAACTGCTATTGAACTTTGAAAATGAGGAAACACTGGGGTAAACCTTGGAGGCCTACATTCTCTGTGAGATGTCTTGTGTAGACGATACAATGGGATTGACTCACAGAGTGATCCTGAAGCCTGGAAGTGTGCAGTCAGCATTTTAAACTATTATGAGCTACCTTCTGAACCATTGCCAAGTTAATAGACAATGAAAGATAATGAGCTTGAAATTGGGTGTTAAATTGCATTTTTGGTCTATCCCTTTTTCTTGAAGTTTAACTGTTTCCTGGAGAAACAAAGTCATGTTTTGATGTATCACTATGTAAATATGTATTTTAGGCCATGATGAAAGAGAAATAAAAGGAAGAGAACTGTACTTCATGCAGGTTATATAATAACATAGGAGAATTAAAATGTTAGATTATAAAACTCCTAGATTGTAAACTATACTGAATTTATGCAAAATGAAGATGTTATATTCAAAGAATATAAAGGGATATTATTCATGGCCTAGAGCCACCTTTGAAACTCATAAACAAGATTTATCCTACTTCAATTACCTTGAGCTATAGTAGGGCCTCTTTGTGTGGCTATTTAAACAATGTAAAATTTTTTATTCATATAAGGGGCAGGATAACGAAGAAGGGGGATGCTATTTATATATAGTATTTTCCTATTCCTTTTGCCACTCACAGATGAGACTGACAGTCTTAATTCTAAAGAAATTGAGGAATTTTACGTCATGTTATTAAACAAGACCAGAGAAATATTCGACTTTTGAAAGTCATCTTTATAGTAGTTCAAAAAGGAAAACCAAACTTCACTAATGTCATTCACCTGAATTTTTGAGGACTAAAGATTTCATTATGATGGGAAGAAAGGCTTGTTCTCATTAGTATAATTGTAGAATCGGTCCTTTACTTGCTCTTAAACTAATGAGTTAATCCAGGTTCATTTTTATAAGCCTCTTGAGGCTAACTGTAAAGGACAGTCATCTTAGAAAACAATAAATTTAAAAAAAGCATGTACTGTGCATTAAGTGCACGTATTTCATAAGACCTAGGTTAATACAACTGGCATCCAGTTTAATTAATCCTTGTTAGTGTAACAACTAATATCCCTCCCTAGCATGTTTCCTTTAAACATTAGTGTGTTAATTAAATTTTTTTAAAGATTTTTCTTTGTATTTCAATATGGTATTTAGGCCATGTAAATCTCTTCTCAATAACTACCTTATAGAGATGTTTCCTTACAATATCTGGTCTCTTGCAGAAATTCTGGAGTCTTTTTGAAAGCTGTTCAGGTGTAGAATACAGATATTCAGCTGCAGGAAAAACAGATACATTTTTAATGAAACAAAAACCTCAAAGCACACACTCGATATTAGTCACTTTACTAATTAAAAATGCATATTGCTCTGTGCCGCCTCGTGTTTTACATTATTTAAGCATGATTTTATAAGGTTACCTCAGCTCACAAGGATGTTTAATGCTAAATAAGACTGTGTAGTTGTGCTGTTTAGACATCTCCTCTGGGTGATTAAAATACATTATTCTAATGTAACACAATGCATATGTGATATATTTAGTGATGAGGATTTTTTCAAAGAACTAGTACTATAGCCGTATGTACCCTGTACAACAGTTGCATATTATTAACTAATCAATTGTTTAAATAATTTGGTGTGACTTTCAGTCCTTGTTTTTTTTTTGTGTGTATATCATTAAAAAAAATCTGTAAGCAATGTAGCTACACTGACCTGCCTATAAAAATCTATCATTATGGGATGTGTATGCTAACAATGAAGAAGGCTATTTGAAAACTTGCTTTTTTGTTATCTAAAAAGAACAGATGGTAAATATAAGCTTACTCTAATGTATTAAAACACATAAAATTTTCCTTAACACTAACATGTTGACTTGCCAAATAAACAATTGCTCCTGCCTAAGTTTATTTTCAAACTTTCTAAATTAGCATGAATCATGTATTTAATAATCACAACAAAGACGAAAGCACATTAAAGCAGCTACCTGGAAATATTTCGGGATAAACCAAATCTTTGGGACAAAGTGGGTAACAACCACAGTATACAGCTTCCAACCTACAGAAATTTCAGAAAGAAGACACAAATATATTAAAAAGTCATTAGCATTGTAGACAGAAAGTGGTTTTATTTGTCTAAGCTAACAGTGTGAGCTCAGAGTTAACTGGGACAAAATAGAAGGTCGGCAGTACAATCCTAAAAGCCAAAGTTGCTCTTTTAAAAGATTTTATTGATCATATACAAATTTCATAGAACAGAACCAACAGCATATGTTTTGTTCACTGAATTAATCAAAGCTCAGCGCTGTATTTTTTTTTGTTTTTAAAATACTGTTTAACACATTTTATAATCAGCAGATAAACACATCTAGCAACATGGTAAAGTATGGACAGCTTTTCTTAATAATGCTGCAAAGATTCAGAATGTTCACTTAAAATGTTTAAATAAAATAGCAATTACTTAACTTTAGCATTGAAGCCATAGAAATGATCGAGACACTTTTAAAACAGCAGAAAAAAATTACAAGCTGTTGTGATAGGGTATATTTCATTTTAAGCTCATGCTTTGAAACAATTTGTAATTATACAAAATGTAACTTTTCTTTGTTCACAAAGAAACTCATGAAGATTTTTATTTTATTTTTTTTTTACCAAAAATTCAACCACACTTTCTTTCCATGTTATCAAGAAAACATAATTGTATTTATTAAGTAAATAAGCACCAAAGTTTTGCATTGTCAGGTTTCTCCACAGACACCTATGGAAAGTTTCTGTACATGACTATGGGAAGGGTTAAGTAGAAAAAAGGTACTGCCTTAGGACCACATAATAGCTATTGATCTGACATGTAATAAATGTTAAAGATATCACTGCTATTTCCGCTGGCTACAAATTATGCAGTGAAATTCAAAACACTCTTTTATAATATGTTTATTTGATGAGAAACTTTGAATTGCATCCAAAATGTTGACCAAAGGCAGAATTTATTTTGAACTGAAGATTTTTTTCAGCCCAAGAATTAATTTGAAGTCATGTCAATGTTTACCTTGTTTATTTACAGTGACAAAGTACATGAAATTTAAACTGTTTATACGTAGGTGGTGTTTTCTGTATTTTATCACCCTATACAAATTAGTTTAAAGGCAAAGTATTTACTTTGAGCTGCAAAATCTAAAGATATACTGGGTTCAAAGTTTTGATTGAGAATTAAGAGAATCACAAGATAAGAACAGTAGCAGAAAGGCAAAAGCCCTACGTACAAAATTAGTTTCAGAATCCAAATTAATAGCTAATATTTTTCCTACATATGTGGCAAAGAAATTTGTAACATTTATTTAATCCACACTGTACTGTACTGTAAAAGATTAAGAAAACTTTTTTAGCATATAAACCCGCAATATTCTTTATGAACCACAAGAAAATATGCACTTTATCCAAAAAACATTCAGTTTTTAAACACCATGCCAACAGAAAAGCAAATGCACAGGAACATTCTCTTGTAATTACATAAAATCAAGAGTGAAGTCACGGGCATTTCAGAGAGTACACATGTTATCTGTTTCTTAATAATGGATTTGAATTGGAGTATTCTGTTCCTTGAAAAAAAAAATCACAGTCCAAATTACATTTTGATTCATTATACGAGTAGTTACCATGCCATGTCCAAAAAACCTTTGCTAATTAAAATACCCCACACTCAGATGAGGATAGAATTATTGGATGTAGGAAGAAAAAAATTATAAATTTTGGATTTAAACTTTCAGTTGTAAATTATTTATAGGTATATTTCTAATTCATCAGAAACAACGACTATTTCATTTGCATGTATTTTTCGACTTGTCAAAAGTAGAAATCTTATTATATACATTATTTAGATGAGAACCATGATTTACAATACATGAACAAAGCTGTAATATCTTAAACAAAATTTATACATCCGTTTTCATACAGTTCTCATATTTTGTTATTTTGAAAAATATATCATCTCATGGCCATAATACAATTATTCATCATTTCGATCCTTATGCACTATCAGTTAAATAATAAATAGGGTTCCAATTGATCTATTGTTAAAATGACTAGTAAATGACCTTTTTATTCCAATTAACAAATCATCTGCTAAATCTATGAATCTTAATATTCAGATCTATTCACTTCAATTCATACAATTTATCTGCAAATAGTTGTTGGGCTTTTGATTCTAAATATAATTAGCTGATAATTTTGCTTGGCTGAATTACTTTTCTGGAGGGCCTGCAAAGCTCTCAGTCGCATTATCTAGCAATAATGAATCTGATAGGTGAAATTTTTTACTGTAATGAGGATGAGACACAGTTGTGACACCTGAGTCTACTAATAACAGAAGACTGCTAATTATCGACAGCACTTTTTTGTGTGATGCAAGGAGAAAAAAAATCCCTCATTATTAAAAAATAAAAAGTTACAATTATAAGTGACACCGGAGGAGAGTAAATAAAATAGAGTGATTAAAACATTGCTGCTTTAAGGGTGTTTTTAATTAAGTGGAAATGCTAATGTTGTCATACTTAGCAGATGGGATTAAAATTAGTTATTGTAAGTAACTCATATTTTATGTTATGGTTTCCACAGCATGTCTACAAGATCTAAGAAAGTGATACATTCCATAAGACATTTTAAAAATGAAATTCTCATACTCTTTACAACTCATAATAATGAACATCATGAATAAACTATTGAAAAAAATCCTGCCAGGGATTTTACCATAGTGACTTAACTAGCAAGGAATGTAACCATAATGTACCGGACTGTTCCAGTCTCACTTATGGTATGCCTTTTGCTTTGCTGATTGTTGCATTCCCTATTTCATTCACACTCAACAAAAACAAAAGTTTGGGACTTGGGCATTCAGCCAACATCAAATGTGGTGGCAAGAAGGTAGGGCCTGGATATAAGGAAAGATCATGACCACCCACTAAGGTGATGTTCTAAACTAAAACAGAGGATGCATCATGTAACTGCAGATAAAAACCTAATTGCACACTTTCTCCTACTTTATTTGTGTAAAATTTTCCATCTGCTACATCTAAAGATGTCTAAACTGTTAGTATCAAACCTGCATTCAGCTGCCAGCTGTGCACATTAAGGATTGCAAAACACTAAGTAAATGAGCCAGCGTGAAGCCGAGTGGTAGTGGTCCATCTGCCCAGGGCTGTGGGGAGGGACCCTAGTACCTGGTCCTTTTCAGAAGCCTTTCTTTGCTTCAGTGGGTAAGAAAGAAAATTAGCCACATTTCTAAGTGTCTCCATTTACAATACCCACTTCATCTGCATTTTCGTGGATAACTTCTGTACATTCAATGAGTATTCTTCTAGAGCAACTTAATAGAATTCTTCTCTTTTTGAAAAGTTCTTCAGATACACTTTAATAAGGCCTATTTAGGAATTGTCGTTAGGCGTTTAGATCACAAGTCTCTATAAGCACATTTTTGTGGTTTT